>NC_133617.1:679190967-679490967 GCF_048593235.1 Sminthopsis crassicaudata
AATTGCTTTTATGTGTAATTGGGGGAAACAATATTAATTTTTTTAAAAGACTAGTGGGGCTGGAAACAGAATATCTGGATTAAATGTTCTTTTTCTGTTTCTTTGACATATTGTGCAATCTATTCAAAAGATAATTTGGTGTGTGGTAGAATCAGGAGTCAAAGAAACTGGTTCAGATTTCAACTTTAACACTCATATAAACACCAAGGAACAGGTTCTTTAATTTATGTATGGTCTCTGTTTTCTTATTTTAAGAATTAGACACAGTTATCACGAGGTTTGAATAATGGAAAGTTCTTTGCAAACTTTAAGGTTTTCTATTGTTATCTGGGCCTCAGTTCCCTCATTTGTAAAATGAGGAAGAAAAAGCCTACATCTATAATTTTTGGTTGTCATACCTAGCAATCTTAATGACCATGATTTATTTTAGCCTTTACTTATTATATATCTTTCAGGGCTTCCTTTGAAACAACTAACAGATAAATTAGTCAAAGGAAAGAAAAGTCCTACAAGACACAAGCCTACAAGTTTTCTAACCATAATAACACTGGCAACCAATAGTCATTGACCTTTGCAAATTATCCTAGGCCCAAATATTCTAAAAAGATATTCTATTTGTCTTCACATTTCCTACTAAGAAAAAAAATGAGATTAGTATATAGCAAAAGGCAATATAAATAATATTTTTAATCAATCAAACAGCTTAAGTTGTTTAAATGTTAAAGAATCCCAAAGAAACTTCCCTGGATCCTTTGAAACAGATCAGGCTTGTAAGTAGATGATTTAAGTGTGAACTTGATAGAATTGGAGGGGGATAATTTAGGTGACCTCTACAATTCCTATTCTATAATTCCCTATGACTCTTCAGGAATTTTTTATTAGACATTAATGAAAGGAATTCTTCATGAAGAACTTCCTCTATCAGTGCAGGTTGGCACCTTTTCTGTTACTTATACTTTTAATGATTTGACTGAGACACAATGAGATTGATTGCTTTCTTCAGGTAATACAGACAAATTGCATCAAATTGGAAGTGAAGACCAGGTCTTTTTTAATGCTATTGCCTCTGTATGTACTACACTAAGGCATTCTTAATTACCACATATTTTTTTCACAAATCATTTTTGAAGTCTTACACTTAAATTTGCATATCATTGATGTACATAAAAATGTTCAATTTCTTTTATTTCCTCCAGTTGCTATGTGCATTATCAATTTTAATGTCAATCCTTTCCTACCTCCTTTCTCATTTTATTTTATTTTTTTCCATAGAGAAGTATTATTCATAACAAAACAAATTATTACATTCTTATTTCACATGTAAACTTTTGTATTTTGAAATAACAAGGGAAAAACACTAGCTTGGGAGTTAACAAGCTCCCCATAATTCTCTCAGCTGTGTTTATGACTTTCTGCACTTCAATATCGTATCTCAACTGCATTCTCATTCTGGAACCTCCCATTCTGGAGCTTGCATATGTTTCTGTCTTTTTCCCATGCCCATTCTAGAACATCCTTCTGCAAATCTGGTCCTAATCTCTTGTTGGCAAGTTTCTCCTAGTCCTTCCACATTGGGGACAGGCCCAAGATACACAAACTACATTCCTCTCCAGGCCATACTTCTGACTTAGTGTAGTTCAACATCATTGCTTTTGAGTTTTCTTTTGAGTGTTTGTTTTCTCTCTTGGAATAAACAGTCATTGATTTAGGGGCTGCTTTTCCTTTTGCTTGCATTTCTGTTCCCACACAATTAGTACAGTTCCTGATATATGAAAACCACTTTATAAATTGTCATTGTCTTACTTTATCTTAGGCCTGATTTTTGTCACAAACTAGTTGTGTAGAATTGATCAAGTCACTAAACTTGCTTAGATCTCTGTTTCCTCATTTGTAAAATGAGTGAGTTGTTACCAGATCATTTCTTTCAGCTCTAATATTCAGCATTTAGACATAATTAAGATTATAAAGCTATCCTAAACAATATGGAAACATCTGTGTAAATTTCTCAGTTCTTCCAAACAAGTGACAATCATGCTGATATTTCATCCATGTGACACTGAGAAAATGGTCTTGATTGCTTTTTTCCCCTTATAGTCACTATTTGTTTTGTCAAGTCAACATACCCAAACTAAATCAATGTCATCATTTTAAAGGGACAGTAAAATATAATGGAAAAGAGTCCAGTTGAATGGCTGGGACATTGAAGAGAAGAAGAAGTGATGGGGAGAAACAGAAAGCAAGGAAAGATAAGGCAGAAGAATGGAGAGAGAAAGGAAATAATGGGAAGAGAAAGAGAATGAACACATCATGATTTTCAAAATATGGGTATAATTACAAAACATAACAAGTTAAAGTTACAAAAGTCAAAACAGAATATGGATAAAAGCAGCTGAATTGATCAAGTGTTAGTCAACTGCATCCACAATCTGAATCTTTACTCATAATTATTTGTTGTTGTTTATACTTTTTTGTTTAGTTTTGTCTGTCTCCTCCCACTCCTACTCCAGCCTACATTGTATATCATCCATTATCTAAATAATCCTGTCTTGCCTTTCATATTTTGGTGGTATTTTCAATGTTCACCAGGAACAATTCTTACTCCAGATCAACTCTCTTGCTTGCCTCTTTTTGCTTATCGTGGCAAAGGCATTCCATTCCAATATTCTAAAATCTGTTCACTGGGAAAGAAGGATGAATGTAATTTAAATATATATTTTAATGGATCTGAGATTTGATTGATACTGCAGTCTATTTAACTCTTCTCATTCTGGTTAAAACTTGTGTCTGTATCCTGCCATAAATCTTCCAGTCTATTCCTGCAATTTAACTCTAAGTCTCTCAATTTTTCCAGATTTCCCACCTGAATGGTCCACTTCCTTTTCTAACCATATGTCAGCTTTCCTCATTTCTGCCTTCTGTGCAAGTTCTTGTTGATAAATGTTACCACCTACACATTAGGACCATGTAATTCTTCCTTGACTTTTGGATGACCTATAATGTCAACTATTCAGAGACTGTGGTATTGCATGACACACAATCACATAGCCTTACTCTATGACTAAACATACAACATCACTGGAAGAATATTGATATTTTAAAAAGTCAGTTCTTTGTCTCAGGAAGCAATTAAGGGTGATTAAAAGCAAAATGGAATTTTCTCAAATTCATCATTTCTAATCTTTTCCATTTGCTTGTGAGTCCAATTCAGTGTCCACCTGCAGCATCTATCTATATGATAGATAGATAGATAGATAGATAATTGGTGGATAGCTGAGCAGATGGTAAGATGGGTAGATGGATGGATGAATAGACAGATATAGATATGTATATGTATCTATCTTCTTGCTGTTGTTCCATCATTCAATTATATCTGACGCTTTGTAACACTGTGGAACAAAGCATATCAATACTGTTCATGTGATTTTCTTAGCAAAAATACTAGAAAGATTGGTCATTTTCATACGTAATAGATTAAGGGAAACAGAAGCTAAATACTTTGCTCAGGGGTCAAAGCAACTACTAAGTATATGAGGACAGATTTGAACTCAAGGCTTTTTGATTCAGGCCCAATGCTCTATCCATTTGAGCCACCTAGCTGACCCCCTCCCATTTCTCTCCCTGTTTCTCTCTCTGTCTCTCTCCCTTTTATCTCTCTCTGGCTCTAGCTAGCTAGCTATCTCTCTGTCTGTCTCTCTTCTGTCTCTTCTGCTCTCTATTGCTCTCTATATCTTTCTATATCTGTCTTTCTCCTGTCTGTCTCTCTATCTTTCTGTGTTTCTCTGTGACTCTCTGAGTCTCTCTGCATCTGTCTGTCTGTGTCTCTCTATCTCTCTTTTTCTCTCTTTCATCTGTCTCCCATTCCCCCTCTCTCTCTCTCTCTCTCTCTCTCTCTCTCTCCTCTCCTCTCTCTCCTCTCTCCTCTCCTCTCCTCTCCTCTCCTCTCCTCCTCTCCTCTCCTCTCCTCTCCTCTCCTCTCTCCTCTCCTCTCCTCTCCCTCCTCTCCTCTCCTCTCTCCCTCTCCTCTCCTCTCCTCTCCTCTCCCTCTTCCTCTCCTCTCCTCTCTCTCTTTCTTCCCCCTCCCTCTCCCCTCTGTCTCTGTCTCTGTTTTGAATCTCTCTCTCCCTCTTGTCTGATTCTTTGTCTGTCTATGTGTGCTTCTCTTTGTCTCTCTCTTTTTTCTCTTTCCTCTCTTTTTCTGTCACTCCTTCTCCCTCTCTCTCTTCCTCTCTGTGTCTCTGTCTGTCTATATCTTTCTCTATATCTTTCTCTGTCTTTCTTTCTTTTTCTTCTTTCTCTTTCTTTTTTCTCTCCTTTTTTGTCTCTCTCTCTTTCACCCTCTCCTTCTCTCTCTCTCTCTCTCTCTCTCTCTCTCTCTCTCTCTCTCTCTCTCTCTCTCTCACCCTCTCCCCTTTCTCTCTCTCACCCTCTCCCTCCTCTCTCTCTCTCTCTCTCTCTCTCTCTCTCTCTCTCTCTCTCTCTCTCTCTCTCTCTCTCTCTCTCTCTCTGTTTTGATCTCTCTCTGTGAGTCTCTGTGTCCCCCTTTCTACCCTCTGTCTCTTTCTCTGTCTCTCCTCTTTCTCTCTGTCTTTTTCTCAATCTCTACATATCTGTTTCTCTCTCTCTTTTCTGTGTATGTGTCTCTGTCTCTCTCTTTCCATATATGTGTGTATGTGAATATATACAGAAAGTTACATACTTATATATATATATATATGTATATATATATATATATATATATATATATATATATATATACATACATACACACACAATTATTCCTCAGTTTTCTAATTAGTAAAATAGGCATTATGATATCTACTTTTCATGGTTCTTGTGAGGATAAAAGTATAAAACGTAAAGTGTTTTTCCAAACTTCAAATTGATGTATAAATATTAGTTGTTGTTATCATCATTACTATCATTATTATTAGTCTTAAATGTGTAACCAAATATTATCATTTGTAGAAAATCAGTGTAAAAATATGGGATTATCCACGAAATAACATAGGCACAATCTAACTTGCTTTTTTCTTTTTATCTGATTCTGATTCCAGCTCATTACCAATCAGAAAAATCATTCCTAGATTTTTGAACTGATATATCAAAACAATGGAAAAATTAATGTCATAGCCCAGTCAAGAAGTAGTTTCCTTTCATATGGGATTTTTTTCCCCTCTGTATTAAATTTTCACTCCAATTCTTTAAATAATAGCATTTTTTTTTTAAATAAAGTCCTGTAAAGTCTGAAATTTGAGCCAATTAGTACAATGGCATCCACAAACATGAACGACTTGTAAGACTTCACCAACCATACAGAATTTCTCTTCCATTTGGACCTAACATGTTTTCCATGACAAGAGAAGAAACCTCTGCCAAACATTACCACTAGTGGTGCAGTGAATAATCTATTGATCCTGGAAGAAGAAGTAATTCAAATTTGGCCTCAGGTACTTACTAGCTATTTGACTCTGGCCAAGTCTCTTAACTTCTGTTTAAGTTCCTCACTTGTAAAACAGTATTTACCTAGGAGAGTGATTGTAAGGATTGAATGAGATAATATGGGAAGGAAAAAAATGATCAGCAAAGTAGCTGACTCATCATAAGTAGTATATAAATACTTATCCCCTTCCTCCTCCTGTTGTTGTTGTTCTTTTTCTTCTTCTCCTTTTCCTTCTTCTCCTTCTTCTAATTCTAATTCTTCTAATCCTAATTCTTATTTTTATTTTTTCTAATTCTTCTTCTGATTCTAATTCTCCTTCTAATTCTTCTTTAATTCTTTTCTTCTTCTAATTCTAATTCTATTTCTAATTCTTCTAATTTTAGTTCTCTTTCTTCTAATTCTTCTTTTAATTCTAATTCTTCTTCTAATTCTAATTCTTCTTCTTCTAATTATTC
The DNA here is from genome assembly GCF_048593235.1 of Sminthopsis crassicaudata. Classification (NCBI taxonomy): domain Eukaryota; kingdom Metazoa; phylum Chordata; class Mammalia; order Dasyuromorphia; family Dasyuridae; genus Sminthopsis; species Sminthopsis crassicaudata. The sequence goes on from NC_133617.1 coordinate 679,196,863, forward strand.
TTCTCCTTCTTCTAATTCTTTTTCTTCTAATTCTTCTGATTCTAATTCTTCTTTAATTCTTTTTCTAATTCTAATTCTTCTTCTACTTCTAATTCTTCCAATTCTGATTCTAATTCTAATTTTTTTCTTCTAACTTTTCTTCTAATTCTAATTCTTTTTCTAATTCTAATTCTTCTTACTTAATTCTTCTCCTCCTCCCTCCTTTTTCTTTTCCTTCCTCTTCTTTCTTCTTCTTATTTTATGCCTTATTTAACTTAAATTCTCAAAAATTTGTTGAAAACATTATCAAATATTGAATAATCAAAGAGTTGTTGAGTATAAAAGATTTCCCATAGCTTAACTCATGCATGAGGGACCACTAATTTGATCTGTAAATGTTCCTGGATCAATAAATCTTATTCATAAAACTCTTTAAGGTTTGAAATGTGCATTGAAAATAACAGTCCTATGGTATAAATAGGGTATTAATATTTCCATTTTGCAATTTGAAAAAAAGCTGAACCTCTGAGAATTTTAAGGGTTGTTTATGATGATTCAACTTGTATCTGAAGCAGAGTTTGAAGCTAGTTCTCTTACAAGTATAGTAGTCTTTGGACTTATGTCATACTGCTAAAAATGTGAAATATGGGTATTTCTCCTTTTAATATGATTTTTCGTACACAGCATAATGAATATAGAAATGTTTAGAAGAATTGAATATATTTAACGTATATCAGATTTCTTGCTGTCTTAGGGAAAGGGGAAAGTGACAGGAGAGAAAATTTTGGAACACAAGGCTTTGAAAAGATGACTGTTGATAACTATCATTTCATGTACTTGGAAAAATAATATTAGTATTGAAAAATACATAAATAAAATAATATCAGCATTGAGAAAATAAACTAATTAATTAATTAATTAAATGTGAGATTGATGAGAACTAGCTAAGGGGTACCTAAATGAAATTAGGTTTAATTGCAGTCTAGTAGCAGGTTCGGGGTACAGGGAGTCAAAAAGAGCTCTCCTTTGGATTCGGCACAAGGATACAGAGTTAAAAGAGGTCTAGTAGTGGCACAAGAGTCCTCAGTAAAGGAATTTACAGAACCGAAAACCTAGATTGATAAAAGAGGTTTATTATGGGGTTTGGAAGTAAGGTTAAAAGGTAGGAAGACACCAGAGCCAGGGTTGGTGGGCAGAAATCCTTGGCATGACTGGCATAAGGATGCCATGTTTGAGAGGATTCCAGTTTGGCCCTTTTCATAATAGAGGGGCTTTGGACCATCTGAAGGGGCCCGTGAGTGGAGTCCCAGGTTGGCTTCCTGCTTGAATTTCAGTCAGGGTAAAAATTTGAATAGAATTCAATGGTTTGTAGATAAGGAGGAAACTGTTTATGCTTGGGGTAGGGTCCCTTCCCTGAGGTAGAGTCCAAGGAGATTTCAAGAGTTTTTGGGTTTCCTCATCAAGATGATGTGGCTTAGTTAGAACACCTGTCCATACTGTTGGTAGAATCCTGTATTATTCCAACTTTTTTGGAAAGCAATTTGGGATTCCATTTTCAACCACATCAGCATTTGGAAACTGCATCTTCTTTCTGCAAGGTTAAGTATAAACTCAGCCAAAATCAGACAAAACTGATGATTTTGCCCTTAAAAAGAAGAGCCAGAGAGGAAATGGCTATTTGATAGAAATCTTCTTGAGTATGGAATAATCTTTCTGTTAAAAAAATGCATTTAAATCTGCAGTTGAATGACTCAAAGTATAGAATAGAAGTTCAACTTCAATAGAAGTTGAGATGATAGTATGTGATTATAATAGAATGCTACTATTCAGCAAGATACTACAAATAGCATTCAGGAAACATTCAGAGAAAGATAGAGAAACAAATGAATTGATGTAAAATGAAATAAAAAGAACTGGGAGAACACTATACATAATGATTAGAAGCATATAAATGAAAATTATACTGAAATATAAGATTTCAGATTATATATATTGTTGTTTTGCTCAAGAAAACTAAATATGAAGAACACCTCTTTTTTTCTCATAGAGGTGGTGGAACAAGGTTGTATATAATACAATGCATGTGAAAGTTGGCAAAATCATTGTCTCAATTTGTTTTGCTAAATTGTTTTTCTATTATAAAAATTCAGAATGAAATAGTTATTGAAAAGTAAGTGATACCAAAAAAGCAAAAAATTAAATATGTTCTAAAAATAAAAGGAATCTGGGAAGGAACAATAAGATACCTATGCAACACAATTGATGAAATACTGAGTACTCCTAACTGGAATCAGGAAGATGAGAGTGCAAATCTAGCCTCAGATACTTACTAAGCATATGACCTTGGGTAAGTCACAATCTCTATTTACCAAAATTTCCTCAACTGTAAAATAGAAATGATAATGGCAGCTGCCTCCTGGGATACTTTTGAGGACAAAATAACATTTCATTATGTTTATCACAATGCCTGCCACTCTCTAAATGTCAGTTATTATCAGTATTATTATCAACAGTAATACTAATAAAGATTCTAGTTTCCCTCCTGTTCATTCAACTGAAATGAATTAACTTTTAAATCTGCTAACATGTTGAAACCCCTTTGGGTTAAGTAAAATAATCAAACCATGCTTGTGTATTCAGTTGGAAAATTTTTTTCTTTAGGAAAAAATGCATATTCAACACATTAACACCTAGTACTTCCCATCTTCACTTGGCTCCCTTTAAAAAAGCAAAAGACTCTGAATTGAATCCTTCCTGGATATTCTTTTTTCAACCCCCCAACTCACTGTATAACTCAGCTGCCTACTGATTCTCTCAAGCTTCTCAGCTTTGGATTAAACCAAACAGTATCAAACTCAAAATAGAAATTGTGATATCTACCATAGAACATATATAAGGATTCCTGCAGGTACATAGTTGATTTAGAAAATGACATGGACATTATTTATATTCTATTCTATTTTTATTTATTTTGTTAAATCTTTTCCTATATTTTAATCGGGTTGACACCTCTGAGTTAAAATGAAGAACACAATCCAACAAAGTCATCCTGGTCCCACCCTTATTCTGTATATTTCACTCTTTATTTAAACTAAATGAACAGAATGATGATGCCTGTTTTGAAAATCAGAGAGAGAAAGAAATTATCAGCTTTATAGCCAGTCATGCTACTGTGATGGAATTAAGGGTAGAATTTCCAAAGGAGCTACCACTGAGTAATATGTTTTTATCTAAAAAGGTGACAAATATAGAGATGGACAGAAGTCTGTGTTCTTTCCCCTCAGATGTTATCTCATTTATAGAAGGTGTGTCAGGGTGGGGTTTGAGAGGGAAGGGGATGAAGTGCTGAATTGCTTTAGATTAAATATTATACATGAAAAAATCACTTCTTTCACATGTGAGCATTGGATAAAGCTCACTAATATCTTCTTGTTGGCTTTATTTAATTATATACCTGGAAGTTTCATTGGAAAACATTCTTTAGCAGTATATGTGGAGTTCCATTCACAATATTGCCTCTGAGCAATTTCAGAAGTCATCAAGTCCAAAGTTCCTTTTTACACATATGGAAATTGAGACCCAGCTTTTAGTGCCTCCCCACTTAAGAATACTTTGCATCTATCTACTCTTTACCTCTCTTAGAGACAAATGTTGGTTCACCATTAGAAAGTAAGCTCCTGGGGCATCAAGATGGTATAGTAGATAGAGTACTAGCCCTGGAGTCAGAATAATGTGAATTCAAATTCAGCTTTAGACACTCAACACTTAATGTACAACCTTGACAGGTCACTTAATCCCAATTGCCACATATATATATATATATGTATGTATATATATATATATATATATATATATATATATATATATATATATATATATATATATATAGGAAAAAAAAAAAGTAAACTTCTTGAGAAGCTTTTTACTTTTCCATTGTTTCCCCTGAATCCATGTAAACTATAATAAGTGCTTAATGAAGTGCTTATCAATTAGCTGATTTTCCCAAGATCACAGGGAATTTGAGTGGCAGATTCAGAATTCAAATACAAATCTATGACTGAAGACCTAGCATTCTGTTCAGTACTATGGTACTTCTAAAGCTCCCATTAACAATTAAAGCACCTTCCTCACTAAAGTATGTGATATGGTAATGTTAATATTATTACTTCCTTTTTATAAATCAGGGAATGTAAACAGAAGAAGATCAAATATCTTGCCAGTGGTCACCTGGGAAATAAATAGGAAGAGTGAGACATCAATTCATCTTTTAATTTCTAACCTGGTTCAATAGTCTTTTCTACACAAAGCAGCTGTCTCTCCTTAAAAAATCATAGGTAATATCTTTATATGTCTTTTTTTTTTTCTGAAAAAGCTGATTTTAAATTTCATTATATTTAGGAAAGACTTCATAAAATAATAGATCTGGACCTGAATGAAATCTTCAAGAACTCATAGGTTAACTAACTCCCTTGCTTCACAAATGAGGAAGTAGAGGTTAATGGAAGTTAGCTTGATGAGGTCTAGAACTGGGGTACCTAAATGAAATTAGGGTTTCATCAAGATCTAGTGGCAGATTCAGGACATAAGGAGTCAAATAGAGCTGCCCTGAAATCCCTTTGGATTTAGCACAAGGATACAGAATTAAATGAGGTCTGGTGGCAGCACAGAGTCCCCTATAAAGGAATTTACAGACCCCAAAACCTGGATTGATAAAAGAGGTTTATTATGGGGTTTGGAAGTAAAGTCTAATTAGTAAAGTTGAAGATAGAGATAAAAGGGCACTGGAACCAGTGTTCCGGTGGGAAGAGATCCTTGGTGCCAGGTGTAAGGCTGCCATGTTTGGGACCTCTGCAAAGAGAGGGCTCCAGTCTGGCTCTTTTATAATAGGGGGCTTTGGCTATAAGCTAAAGAGGGCTTGTGGGTGGAGTCCCAGGTTGGCTCCTGGATGGGTTTCATCCAGGGTTAGAATTTGAATTGAATTCAATAGGTTTAGGGACTTAGCTGTCCCCACCCAGATAACAAAGATGAAACTGTTTGTGCTTGAGGTAGAGTCCCCTCCCTGAGGCAAGGTAGAAGGAAGTTTTTCAGAATTTTGGGGTTTCCTCTTCAAGCTGAGTAACCTAAGATCACAAGGGTAGTGTCAGAATTAGAATTTATTAAGATCTTCTGACATGACAATCAATGATCTTTCTCCTATGATGCCATTCTTTAACTAGCTAAAATCAATACCACCACTCCTGGCTCCTTATTTTATGCTCAGGATTTATTTTCCACACAATAGGGCAGAATATTTGTTGTCCAAATGCCACTCAAATAAAAGGCCAAAAGAAGAAAAAAAACTGGCATTTTCAGTCATATTCTGTTTTCACTTCAAAGAATAACTTTGTGTTTCAAAATGGATATCTCTAAAAGTTGCATTTTACAATAGCTGAAGGAGAAATTTTACAAACAAATGATACTGATTTCTCCCCAGTAATCTAAAGATCACTGAACTAAGCCCTGGCAACTACTGAGGGGTTTATTCTCTTAAGCAAGTAGAGCAAATGACGACCTTTCTCACCTGTGTATAGCTAGCATTACCCCTGTCTAAGTCTTGAAGAAATGTATGAAGTTTATGCATCCTTCAACCCCCCACCAAAGTCTGTTTTCAACTCCTTTTCCAAGAAGTGATAACAACTGTATTCCATCAGTTTTATTAACGTTTTTATTTTTGCCAAATAATTGTCCTTTCTGAATCCCAGGGATATGATAAAAGTAAAAACTTCCTGATGTAAAATTCTCTAACTCACAAAACTTTAGCAGTGACCCTACAAAAATAGAAAATTTCTACTAGGGTAGGATGATTGGTTTTCTCCCAGGGTACCAAAATCTAAAGGGTATTTTCAGCATTTTCCTGGGCCAAAAACTTAACCCCTCTCTCAATTGCTGTTATCTTGGGCCACATTGTTTTTCTCCACCCTCTGTTCCAGACCAAAAGCATCCTTTGCTACAGTGTGTTAAACACTCTCAAGGTCCTAGAGCAAGATTTCTTCCAATAGAAAATACTCTTCCTAGCCTCTCTCACCTAGCATCTCTTTTCCTCCTGGTGTCAAAATTCCCATTTATGCCACTGAAATATATAGTCTTGGGTAGCTGGATGGCACAGTAGATAGATCAGCAGCCCTGGGGTCAGGAGAACTTGAATTCAAATACAGATTCAAACACTTAATACTTACTAGCTTTGTAACCCTGGACAATTATTTAACCCCAATTGCCTTACCAAAATAATAAATAATATTTTTTAAAAGAAAGAAAAAAGAAATATATGGCCTTGTTGACTTTCAGGTACAAGAAATTCCATCTCATTAAGACAAGCTATATTAATCTAATATTTAATCAAGTGACTAGATGACTTGTAATAAAATTAGTAACAATTAAAAAGATATTTGGGCTAGATGATTTCAAAGGTCTCTTACCACCTGTATCACATTTTCCAATTCTATGATTCTTTTTAGTTTACCCATATTAATCATAAAATCTAAGACCTGAATATCAAAAAATTTGAAAGCATATGCAATATGCCATACCCATTGACCTTTAACTTCTTCAAAAAGAGTGGGGCAGGGATTTCTTCTCATATCTTGAAGAATTTATGTTTTTAAAAAGCCTTCAAAGCTTAATCTCTTTATCTATAAAAAAAAGTAGACTGACTTTTCTACCTTTTTCAAATCTCATATCTCTTTTTTGAATATTATGTTTTTAAAGGATAAAAACTATCACCATGTTTACCTAATGCCTAAAAATAGTTCTAAAATGAGACCATTTAAAAGACAATATTACATATTTTAACGTAGTTTCAAATGATATTGTGTTGATTAGCTTGAAGAATTTGGAACAAGTTATGGTCTGGTTGGTTATAATAATTTCAACTTGAATGTGTTTCCTGTTGTTAGATTACATGGAATGTACCGGGCTAAAAGTCAAATGCATTCTCATTGAATATCTGCCAGAAATATGCCCCTTCTCTCAAATATTTTTATTAAAATTGAAGTATACAAGATTTTTATCTTTTTGAGATTTAAGAAGTTAAAATTATAGGGGAAATTATTTTTAAATGTAATTAAATATAATATTTAATTAATTGAACAATTTCTCAAATATCAGAATCAAGTATTTGTCAACATTTTTAATCCAAATCTGGGATTTCATCCCATTTAGAGAACTTCAAAAATGAAAACTTTGATATACTATAGTTTAAGAAACCATGCAATGTGTCATCATAGGGAGATGTGTGAATACTAAGAGGGGAAGTGATTTGTCCAACATCACAGAATATGTCAAATGACTTGAATCTAGGTTCTCCTTGCCATAATCCATCATGCCATACTATCTTTCACAAAAAAAAAAAAAAAAAAAAAAAATGTAGATAATTTTTCTAAGCATTCTAGGGGATAAAAATGTGAATCAGTCTTTTTCCTTGAAGGGGTTTTATAGTCAAATTCAAGACAGAAGAGATAGCTAAGTATAGTAAAAAAAAAATCAAGGAGCAGCTAGATGTATAGTGCATAGTGCATTATCCCTGAAGTAAAGATTAGGTCATAAGCACTAAATGAATGGATAAAATGCATTCACTTCAAAGGATAAGGACATAAGCCTGTGACTTGACTCCATAAAAATTGTTTCAAAGAAGAAAAGTTATATTTGGACTGGGCTTAGTAGATGTGAAGTATTTTTAACATGAAGAAAGATAACAAAAGAACATTGTAGGGTAAGGTAAACATACAGGAATGTACTAATTGTATTTGAAAGACATTAAATTGAATAGTTTGCTGTAGTAAAATGTATAAAATAACTTAATAAGAAATGTGAATTACAACCAAAAACATGGATTGGGGTTTATGTTATAAAAGATCTTATATGTACTTAGAAAAGATGTTTACTAAACAATAGGTAAATAGAACTAGTGTTTTAGAAAGCTAAATCTGATTACACTGTGCAAAGAAGGGAGGTGTTCCCTATGAAGAGAGCCAAACTACATTTAATCATTCAGCATAATAAAATATATGACAAGAAAAATGTTCCCAAGGATCCACTTTCCAACAAATTAACACACCATCAGTAGGGTGTGATACATGATTACAGAATATAATTGACTCATATGAAACAAGTATGGACAGCAAACATGTTTGAAAAGGGTCCCTGAAAAAGAAGTACATGTGAATTGTCCAGAGAACACATATGAACAGTGCTACTCATGCTTCTTATGACCATGCCAATGTCACCAGGAAAGCCACTTTCTTTACTGAGTTAGGGTCCTCTCTGTGGGTCTATGGCATTTTGCTCAGTACTTTTAATCATGTCTGATGCTTCATGAGCCCATTTGAGGTTTTCTTGGCAAAGACCCTAGAGTGAATTGTCATTTGCTTATCTAGCTCATTTTACAGATGAAATTGAAGCAAATAGAGTTAAGTGACTTGCCCAGGGTCACACAGATTATATATGTTTAAGTCCAGATTTGAACTTAGGAAGTTGATTCTTCTTGACTGCATTTTATCTACTAAACCAAATATCTGCCCCATGTCTTTATAAAGCTCTTAAAGAATAATTCAGATGATATGATGGTATACTTAGAGAACCCCAGAGATTCTAATAAAAAGTTATTAGGAATAATTCACAACTTTAGCAAAGTTGCTGAATAAAAAATAAATCCACATAAATCCTCAGCATTTTTATACATCACCAACAAAATGCAACAGCAAGAGATACAAAGAGAAATTCCATTCCAAACAAATGTTGAGAGCATAAAATATTTGGGAATCCATCTACTAAAGAAAAGTCAGGAATTATATGAGAAAAATTACAAAACACTTGCCACAAAAATAAAGTCAGATTTAAATAATTGGAAAGACATTCAGTGCTCTTGGATAGGCCAAGCAAACATAATTAAGATGACAATACTCCCCAAACTAATCTATTTATTTAGTGCTATACCAATCAGACTCCCAAGAAACTATTTTAATGACCTAGAAAAATAACAACAAAATTCATATGGAAGAATAAAAGGTCGAGAATTTCAAGGGAATTAATGAAAAAAAAGTCAGATGAAGGTGGTCTAGGTGTACCTGATCTAAAGCTATATTATATAGCAGCAGTCACCAAAACCATTTGGTACTGGCTAAGAAATAGAACGGTAGATCAGTGGAACAGATTAGGTACAAAGGACAAAAAAGGGTACATCTATAGCAATCTAGTGTTTGACAAACCCAAAGATACCAACATTTGGGATAAAAATTCATTATTGGGAAAAAACTGTTGGGAAAACTGGAAATTAGTATGGCAGAAATTAGATATGGATCTACACTTAATACCATATACCAAGATAAGATCAAAATGGGTCCATGATTTAGGCCCAAAGAATGAGATCATAAATAGATTAGAAGAACAGAGGATAGTCTACCTCTCAGACCCCTGGAGGAGGAATTTATGACCAGAGGAGAACTAGAGATCATTATTGATCACAAAATAGTAGATTTTGATCACATCAAACTAAAAAAATTTTCTGTACAAACAAAACTAATGCAAACAAGATTAGAAGGGAAGTAACAGATTGGGAAAATATTTTTCATTTCCAAAATATATAGAGAACTGACTCTAATGTATAAGAAATCAAGCCATTCTCCAATTGATAAATGGTCAAAGGATATGAACAGACAATTCTCAGATGATGAAATTGAAACTATATCCACTCATATGAATGTTCCAAATCACTACTGATCAGAGAAATGCAAATTAAGACAACTGAGATACCACTACATACCTGTCAGATTGGCTAAGATGACAGGAACAAATAATGACGAATGTTGGAGGGGATGTGGGAAAACTGGGACGCTGATGCATTGTTGGTGGAGTTGTGAAAGAATCCAGCCATTCTGGAGAGCAATTTGGAACTATGCCCAAAAAGTTATCAAACTGTGCATACCCTTTGATCTAGTGCTACTACTGGGCTTATATCCCAAAGAAATACTAAAGAGGGGAAAGGGACCTGTATGTGCCAAAATGTTTGAGACAGCTCTTTTTCTAGTGGCTAGAAACTAGAAAATGAATGGATGTCCATCAATTGGAGAACAGCTGGGTAAATTATGGTATATGAATGTTATGGAATATTATTGCTCTGTTAGAATGACCAGCAGGATGAATACAGAAAATTTTGGAGAGACTTACATGAACTGATGCTGAGGGAAATGAGCAGAACCAGAAGATCACTATACACTTCAACAACAATGCTGTATGAAGATGTATTCTGATGTATCCACTTCTGGATACTTCAACATAAAGAAGATCCAACTCACTTCCAGTTGATCAATGATAGACAGAAACAACTGCACCCAGAGAAGGAACACTGGGAATTGAATGTAAACTGTTAGCACTACTGTCTTTCTACCCAGATTACTTATACCTTTGGAATCCAATTCTTAACATGCAACAAGAAAACTGGATTTACACACATATATTGTATCTAGATTATACTGTAACACATATAATATGTATGGGATTGCCTGTCGTCTAGGGGAGGGAGTAAAGGGAGGGAGGAGAAAATTTGGAAATATTAATACAAGGGATAATGTTAATAAAAAATTACTCATGCATATGTACTATCAAAAAATTTATAATTATAAAATTAATTAAAAAGAACAATTCAAATACAGGACTAAATTTTTTAAAAAATTGTGTTTGCAAAAGGAACCCATATCTCCATATTCTATTGGCTCAAAGAACATGACCTTTTGTAATTAAATCAAATATTATTTCCTTCAACTTCTGCCTTACTGTCTTTCATGCAAAATATTAGCAAATACTTAGATTACATCTGCTGTTCAACTGAGTGACATCCTAGCAATCTAAATATTGTATGCCTTCATTAATACTTCATTGAATATCTCCCATAAATAGGGTGATGTCCAGTAGATTTTCACAATTGAGCAATATTCTATATTGCTCTTGCCATTAGAGCAAGGCTAAGCAAATACTGAACATTAAAGGCAGGTGTTGGATAATTATGAATGTGAGTTCTAAAAAAGTCTACCAAACTTGTGATGTTTTCAGAAGATGAACAAGGAAGAGGCAATATGGTGATATCATTCCTTCTTGACTTCCCTAAATCATCACCATATTAAAGAACTAGATTGCAAGACATTGTAGTTTAATCCATTTTGTCCTCTATATCATCACATGTTAATAGGGGAAGGAAAATGAAGAACAAAAGGTCATTTTATATGAATAGCACATACATAATTTATGATAATATATGGTCTTCAAACTTTGTATATCTGATACTGAATCCAATGCCATATCTGCTAGACTATTTTGCTAATATCTCCTTTCCTAGAAAATAAACAAGAATTCAAAGGAAAGTCTAATTATGAGTGAACAAATATAAAAGATTCACTTAAAAAAAGGCTGGATGCTGATATTTTATCTCATCTTATGATCTTATTCAAAGGCATTGATTGTCTCCTTATTGCCCATCAAATTAACGGTCTGAGGTCACTTCCATGAACTCAAGGTGCTCTATAATTTGGCAACATTCTATTTTTCTGGCCACATCTCCTATTCCTTCCTTTTTCTTGTCTGTCACTGAACATTCCTTAAATGTTATCCTGTCTTTGCACTTTTATTCATGCCACTTTCTATCTATATTTCCTTTATTAATTATCTTACATCCCAGATGGAGCAGTTCCCTAGGCTCTTACTATTTGCCACCTCTTTTCAAAATTGGACTTCTTACCAATCAATCTCAATGATGCCTAAAGATCTGTCATATAAGAAAAATTTTGTGTTTCAATTAAAAAGTTTTGCAGATGACAAGTCTTTCTTGCAGGAAAATGTGGGTTGCATCCAAATAGCATCAAAGCCTTTTTAAAAGGTTTGAACAATTTTCTGATAAAAATAACCAAATATTTTCCCTAGAAAAGGAAGATAGTCATTTCATCATAAAACATAATTAATCAGCACTTTTTCTAGATTCACCTCATTATTAATGGAAAAGACAATGTTTGAAATTGACACATTATCATAGACCTAAAGTGAAGTGCCAAACACTATAACTGGTCATTGAAGCTGGAGTAAGAGATAAGCTGGGGTGATAGAGGGAGAAAGAGGAAATTAACAGTATCTATTAATCAGGTAAGCTATAGACCAAGTCCAAGGAAGATATGAAAGATAAAAGGAAGTAGTCAGTTATTCCTAAATCCACAGGGGGAAGTATTCTGGGGAAAAAAAGATCAGCCAAGGCAGAAAAAAAATGAGAATTTATGTGCATGAAATCTAGGCAAGGAAGGACATTAGATTATAAGGAAATCTTACACTTTGGATCATGATCTTAGGCTAGTTGATAAAACATCAAGAAATCAAGAATATATAAGCAGAGATCTCAGAACACATGAAGTCATAAAAATCAAGCTACTAATTCTGGAACATAAAAGAGGAAGATCTAAGCAAGGGTTCTAAGAAAAGGAGTGAATCAGTAGGTAAAATAGACTTTGATACTGGTAGATGGGGAAATGGCTAATGATTTTGTATGTGTGTTTCTCTCAGGACCAAAATATAGATTCAGAGCTCCTAGTAAGATGACCCCAAAAGCAGAAGGCAGGAGGGACAACTCACCAATGAGTAGATTACAAAGAGACAGAGAACAAAGCAAATTGCAAACAGGGATAAATCACATAGCGCCAGTTTTTTTTATAAATAGAACTGACACAATATTTCTAAAGTGATTTGCAAACCTTAAAGAAGCACATAAATGTTAGCTATTATTATTGTCATCATCATCATCGCTATTGTTTTGAATGTGTTCAGAGCCCATGGGAAAATTAACTTAAACATTCTACATGTAACTAAAGCCTGTGTGAATCTTGGAGCTCTGACAGTTACAAATTTGGCTGAGCTAAGTCTGAGCTGATAGATATTGGCTGCCAAAAGATTAATCAGATGTTTACTTATACTCATCCTGCTGAGAACTTTAACAAGAACTGGGAAAAGTAATTGTGGGATTTTCTGGCATTGTCCATGGAAAGCACATAAACTATTTTAAGCATAGAATAAGAAGGCTAGAAAGGACCACAAGAATTCATTAAGGAGAACTACCTTCTTTTGTTAGGACTAGGTTTAAGTTATCACAACAGGAAGATGAAAGCTCTCTTTTTATTAAAATTCTTTATGAAAAATGATATTTATAATTTCCCCTGATAATGAATTAATATCTTCAATTGTCCTCTATTAAAAGAGATTTTTTCTCATATCTAACCCAGATAATTGTATTTAAGTCCCACAGACCATGTGATAAAAGAATAGCTGGCTTCATTCTCAATAAATAAGAAACTTGAAAATATTTGAGTGACTTCCTCACCTGTCTTTTTTTCCATACTAAGCCATCCGAGTTACCAAGACTCAAAATTTTCCCCATGAATCTCCTTTCAAATTTTAACAAATAATCTCTTTAATATATTACATCTGACTTCCATCATTTCATTTTTAAGAAAAGATTCTGCCATAAAAAACAAGAATAAACCTATATGTGCCCTCATGAAAGAGAAACTAAAAGAGTCATGGGAATCAGAAACCAATCAAACTTATCACAGATACATAGAATTAGAATTGGAATGAACTCCCAAGGCCACCTGGTCTCAACTTTACCTATACAAGAATATCATTTTCAGCTTTTATTTGAAGAATTCCAATGAGAAATAATTCCCTATCAATGGATTCTACTTAGATGTTGATGATACCAGGTATGCCTCTGAAAAGAGGCACCAATGGAAAGTAATTCCCTATCAATGGATATTATTTAAGTGTTGATGGCACTAGGTATACAATATGCTATGAAGAGAGGCACCAAGAAAAATGGTAGTGGCTCTAAAGTCAGATGGTCTAGATTCAAATCACACTTCTTAACATTTACCAACTGAGTCCTACATGGACCTCGCTCTCCTCCTTTAGTAAAATGGTTGAATTGGACAGGCTGGTTTCTGAAGTCCCTTCAGAAAAATAGGCTCCCTAGAATCTATAGAATAATATTCTCTAAACTTTGAGGGAGTCAGGGGTCCCCATAGAATGAAGGGTAGAGATTGCCTTTTATATAAGATGTGTGAAATTTCTATTGGCCCTTAAAGCACCAAGTCAGAACAGTAGAGGGGTAAAAATGCCTTCATGAGATACCACATGACTAATACTAACTTCCCTATTGAAATAGAAACTGTTACACTGCATCAAAATGCTTATTAAAAGAAAAGATATAACAACCACTAGATATTATTCGATGGGAAAATCACAGTAGCCCAAAGTCCCTTAGTACTGCTACTAGCAACACATAATGATATAATATTTGCTGAAAGTGCCTTCTAAACAAAATCCTGCTTTAAGATGCTTGTACTCTTGTGTTCTACCATTCTCCTACCATGCTGACTGTGCTCTTTTCCTAGCATCACTGCTTAAAGCCCTAATTAAATGAACTTCTTCCATGCTCAGACTAACCAAGGCTTCCCAATTCAAAGTTCTTTGAATGGAATCTAGGTTCCTTCCCTGGCATATATACCCAACTGTCAAGGATTTGAAAAGTATCTGATTTATTCACACAAACCACTGGATAAGCTTAGGCAAATCATCTGGGATCCAAAAATATATCACTAGAGGTGTCTGTAGACTACCCAAGCAAAACATATAAATATATACCTAGATTACAAATCTTGAGGTCCCTGCTTTCAAGTGTTCTAACTTTAGCCATTTGAAAAATCATTGCTTGGAATTTCTGACCTAATAACAAAGATCTCAGCTATACTAAGATAATGTTTATCTCTGGAGAAAACAAAGATGCTCTAGTTTATTTTTATTAAAACTTTTTTAATTTTCAAAACATATGCATGGACAATTTTTCAACATTAACCCTTGCAAAACCTAGAGTTCCAATTTTTCCCCACCTTTCTCCCACCCTCTTCTCCAGATGGCAAGTAAGCTAACTTATATCAAACATAGTAAAATATATGTTAAATCCAATATATGTATACATATTTATACAATTATCTTGCTGCACCAAAAAAAATCAAATCAAAAAGGAAAAAATGAGAAAGAAAATAAAATGTAAGCAAACAACAACAAAAAGAGTGAAAATGCTATGTTGTGATCCACACAGTTCCTATAGTCCTCTCTCTGAGTGGGGATTGCTCTCTTCATCACAAGATCATTGGAACTGTCCTGGATCATCTTACTGTTGAAAGGAGCCACATCCCTCAGAATCGATTGTCCTATAATGTTGTTGTTGCCATATACAGTGATCTCTTGTTTCTGTTCATTTCACTCAGCATGAGTTCATGAAAGTCTCTCCAAGCCGCTCTGAAATCATCCTGCTGATGGTTTCTTATAGAAAAATAATATTCCATAACATTTACATACCATAATTTATTCAGCTATTCTCTAATTGCTGGGCATCCACTCAGTTTCCATTTTCTAGCCACTACAAAAAAGAACTGCTACAAATATTTTTGTACATTTGAGTCCCTTTCCCTCCTTTAAGAAAAGATGCTCTATTTTAAAACAATTTGGGAATGCAAAGTAAAGCATGGTTTATAAATCTCATTTGTAGTTATTGCATGATAACAGGTGACTTTGTCTTCTCCATATATCAGGACTTATTGTAAATTATTTTTCTACCCTTTTATTGGTGAGAATATTAAGACTCTTTGGAGGCAGAAGAAGAAAAGAAACATGGAGGATAATCATTTAATAGCATTTTCTCTCTTTAGCTCTCCCTCACCTTTTTCAGAAACCTACAGGAGGGGAAAAATTGATAGCAATTCTTTAATAAATATATAGAATGTAAAGAGGAATACAGGCTGTTAATGTGCAACAATATGTGCAGGAGCCATCAATCAGCCTTTTTGCTTTGGGTGCTTTAACATAGTATAAGAGTCAATGGTCATGGCAACTTATATGACTAGGTATGAGAAAACACAAGGAGTGCCAGAAAAATGATGAGAGTCTCACAGGAAAAAAAAAGATTCCCCCTTTTTTTCCTAACTATCCACAGGGTTTGGGGATATTCATACCGGTGTTTATCTCTGAGTTATTATTTGGTCATGCTAGTGCCCAAGCACAGGTATATTCATGAACAACAAGTAAAGATAAAGTCTTTAAATTTAGATTTTATATAATACAGCTTTTCTTGACCCACATGCTTGATGGAAGAGATGTGAAGGAAGGAAAGGAGAAAAGGTTCCATTTAAGTATAAATATTTTGAAAGAAAATGGAAAATTATCACATACCATTTACTCCTTTGTACAAAATACTTTTAAAATGCTATGTTGTACACATTCATTTAATTATATATGTAAATGTATATGCATATGTGTATACACACACATATATGTTTGTATATACTTACATAGGTAGAGTTTAATAATAATTCAAGTCCAGGGACACTACTGTCACTGCTTTTCCTCACACAAGATTCCCCATCTCCAAACTTTATGTGCATTTTAATTGGGATAGACAAAAGGTAAAATTAAAGGAACAATTAGCAGTAAATTCTGAATGTCATTGGCTGGCTAAAGGTGGAACTAAGGGAAAAAGAACAAATCAGCATTTAGTGCCCCCACAGCTGCATTTTTACAGCTTCTTTCTTACATGTGACAATTTTTCCACCTCTGCTGGGCTCTCTGTGCTAAGCTTAGCTGTCACTGTTTAGTAATTTATTCCATTGTTAATGTTTCCAATCCTAATGAGAGATACTATAGTTGTGATCCAGGGTTATTTCTCTGAACCAAAAAAGTCTTTAAGCTCTAAACTTGACATTTTGTATAAATACTTATCTTTCAACCACATTGCTAATTTTCTTTCTCCATATCTCTTTTACACTACCCAAACATTCCTTAGTGGCTTGCTATGTGGTAAACACTAAAATCATGATACATTACTGAACTTACTTTCTGTCTATGATTACCAATGACCTCCCATTATACTTGCTAAATCCAATCACTTTATTTTAGTCCTTATGCTTGTTGACATCTCTATGGTTTCTGATCCTTTTGAATATCCCTTAACATTTATCTCCTCTATTGCCTTCAGAGATACCACATTCTACTGATTCTACTGATTCACATCCCACTTTTCTAACTACTCATTCACTGTCTTCCTCTTTGACTGCTTGTTATCATGATCTTTTCTCATGGGTTCTTTCCTAAATTCACTTTTCTTCACTTTCTACCATAACATCATTGATCAATGCTGTGAAGATGAGTTCCAACTTTCTACCTCCTGCTTTACCTTTTCTTCTGAAATTTTGCCTAGAACAAAAACATATCTCCATCTGGATGTCTAATGACATATCAAATTCAACATGTCTAAATCTAAACTTATTAACATTTCCCCAAAATCTTCTCCTTATAATTTGACAATTTCTTCTGATGAATCATTCATTTTGTCTCCCATATTTGAAACTTTGGATAATCTTTAACTCTTCTACCAGTAATCATATAAATTCAAAAGAAAAACCTTATCTATCCCATCTCTTACAAAACTCTTGCTTCCTCCTTTCACTTTTCATTTCTATTTCTATTACAGAGTGTTGTTATTATCTGTCACTACTTTTTCTAAGTCACCTATAAACCTGCATTTTTAAATATTTATTTAAATTTAAATTTTAATATTTAAAATATTTAAATTTTTAATTTTTATTTAAATATTTATTTAATTTTATTAAATTTATTTTAATATTTATTTAAATATTTAAATATTTTAAATAATTTTTAAATATTTTAAATAATATTTAAATTTTTAATATTTAAAATATTTTAAAAGGTATTTAAATTTAAATAATTTTTAAATTAAAAGCTGCACATTTTAAAAGTTGAACACATAATTTTCTACCTGTTTCAAATTCTTCCAAGGATTCACAGTGCTACAAATCTATTTGTAATAAATATAAAATTGCACCATCTTTCAATAATTTTGCCAAAGGAACTGATTGCTGTCAAGGAATATAGAAAGCCACTACTGTAATTTCTGAGGCAGAAAGGTGGTACGAGTTCAAATACTTAACCACTTGTATGATCCTGGACAAGTCACAACTCTATTTGTCTTGGTTTCCTCATCTATAAAAATAAATTGAAGAAGGAAATGGCAAACTATTTCACTATCTTAGCCAAGAAAACCCCAAATAGGGTCACAACTGAACATTAAGAACAAACAAGACTAACAAAGAAAGTCACTAGCTTAATTTCAACAAACATATTGAATAATTGGTAGGATGGAATGATGAATGATTTAGTGATCATAGACAAAGATTTACTTCTTCCCTTTAAATATACATATCTTCACAAGATAAATTTTTTGGCTATCAAAGTCATCAAAATCAAATATTTAAATAAATGAATTAGCCATGTGATCCTGGACAAGTCACTTAAACCCTACTGTCTTAAAAAAAAAAAAGATGAATAAATACAATTAATCCAGAATTGTATCTATAATTCATTTTATCAGCATTAAACTTAAGTATTAAAATTATGAAGCATATTTAGTCACATTATTTTCATTAAAATTATAAGTTTTGTACCATTAATAAATGAAACATATATTTTGAAAAACTATTCATTTATTTTTATCATCTTTTTTTAAAATCCCTATTTGTGTTTTATAATGTACAAGGTGTATCACTGTTATACTATACTGGTATTCCCCAGGCTGCAATTCCTTGGTTTACTACTATGCCCAGGAAATCTCTTCAAACTTGAATATTTCTCAGTGTAGAATTCATATGTTCCTCTAATTTTATGCTTCAATCCTGCATGGAATTCAGCTCAAAAATCACTGCAGATGGTTACTGCAGCCATAAAATTAAAAGAGGCTTTCTTTTTGGAATGAAAACCTTGGCAAATCTGAATTGCATACAAAAAAAGGGACATCCATCATCTTGCCCCTCTAACCCTCTCCAAAAAAAGTTCTGTAAATTGAAAGGTATTTTTTTTCAATTGCAATGTATGGCTAAGAGAGTTAGCGTATAAGGAATGCTGTGCACTAAAAAAAAAAAAAAAAAAAAAAATCAATGTTTTTGAATTGTGGTGCCATAAAAGACTTTTGAGAGTCCCATGGACAGAGAGAAGATCAAATAAGTTAATACTTAAAAAAGTTAATTCTGGTTGTTCATTGGAAGATCAAATGCTGAAGCTGAAGCTTAAATATTTTGGTGACATAATGGGATTTGTTGGAAAAGATCATGATATTCAGAAAGATTGAAAGCAAAAAGAAAAAGGGGCAGCAGAAAATAACAGGGATAGATAGTATCACAGAAGCATTGAACATGAGTTTGTACAGACTGAGAGATAGTAGAGGCTAGAAGGGGGCTACAACATTATGATTCATGGAGTCATGATTAGTTAGACAGTCAGAAGGACAAAACAAGTGAGTTTATTAAGTTGTGAGATGATATGCTCAGACTTGTACTTGAAGGAAAAAAATACTTTGATGACTGAATGAAAGATGAATTAGACTAGGCAGAAAAGTAAAATAAACTAGTAGGTGATATATTGATATACAATATACAATACTGTATTCATTCATCTGGGCCAGATCATTTGGAAACATCATATTGGTTTGGTTAAAATGAGTGGGAAATTCAGAAATTTCTACACCAAAAAACAAGAACTTCATAGTGTTTTTCAGCATGATAGTTCATCTATCTCTAAGAAGATGATAGATTACTCCAACAAAAGTAAAGTGCAAATGAAGCTTAGAGAGATGCAGTGTTTTTGGATCAGTAAGAAGTCAAATGAAATTCAGTTTTACTCTCTGATAGTTATAATCCAAAGTGGTTTTATGGTGCCCTGAAGGTTATTTATGGACTAAAGGCCCTCACTGAAGTACTCAGTGCTGTTGAAGCTGCATTAATAAGGATATATTATAAGGATAAGGAATATATATATACATATATATATAATTATATTATAATATATTTATTATAAGGATATGGAATAAAATTATCCTGGAGAGAGGGGCTGAACATTTCAGTAGTTTTCTCAATAGACTATCATCTACCAATATAGAAGCCACTGACCATATATCGCAGATAGAAGTCAATCCCTCTCTTCCCAAATTTCCAACTGAGGAAAAGATTCTATGTCATTAAGCATTTCCATAATTAACTCAGTGTTTGGGAGACTCCCAAGCAAAATGGGAGAGAAGTTAGGTGTTAGACTAGCTACTAAATTGAAGGTATATAGAGTTAGGCTCTGTATGTGTTGAGCTCATTATTGTATGGCTGTGAAACCTGGAAAGTGTTTAAGTGTCATGTCAAGAATTTGAATCACTTCTGTTAGAATTTTCTTAGGAGATCATCTGGCAAAATAGAGTTTTGGTCACTAAGGTCATTCTTCAAGTTGAATTACCTAACATTCAAATCTTACTGCAGGGAGCACAACTCTAATGGGCTGGCCATGTTTTTCAAATAGCAAATATATGTATTTGCCTAAAAGACTATTTTATAGAAAATTTGCATCAGACAAGTAGAGATCAGAAAAGTGATACAATAACCAAGTGACACAAGATATTTTTTACATAATCAGGCTTTGCAAATGTTCCTAAAAAGAAGCTTATCTTTTCACAGCATAGAAGCATAGAAGCATGAAAGGGAATAAAAAATAATGCATCAGAGTGCAAGGACTAAAATCCTTCCAACTGGGACAAACACAAGCTTTGAATTTTGTAAAAGATATTTGTTGAAGGAAATAGATCTATTATATAATTGAAAAATTGTAATAGTATCAAAGAAGTTAGTTAGAAGTAACAGTTGAATCTGAGTGAATATTTGTAGAATAAATTTGAAATGGAGGCAGCAATTTAAAGGCACTTTGGTATTATTCTCAATGCATGTCAAAATAGGAAAGATTAGAAATGAATGTGAAAGATCACAGATAGATCTTGTTAAACCCACCAAACCTCAGCCTAAATTGCAAGGAAGACATCAGCAGACATTGTGCTGGATACCTACTTTCTCATCATAATAATATATTAATTAAAATGACCAATGCATATGCATTGATATTCATTAACTCATACATTGGAATTTCAAAGAAAAGGGCATGAGTGTGTGTTGCAAGATGAGAGAAATACATTTCAGATACTGATAGGAATAATTACAAAACAACCTATATCACATATACTACTTGATTCACTTTCACATAAATTCTCTCATGTTTGGTTAAAAGCAAATTGAGCACTAAAGAAGGGAAATGGACCCGTATATGCCAAAATGTTTGTGGCAGCCCTTTTTATAGTGGCTAGAAACTGGAAAATGAATGGATGTCCATCAATCGGAGAATGGTTGGGTAAATTATGGTATATGAATGTTATAGAATATTATTGTTCTGTAAGAAATAACCATCAGGAGGAATAGAGAGAGGTTTGGAGAGACTTACATCAACTGATGGTGAGTGAAATGAGCAGAACCAAGAGATCATTATACACTTCAACAACAATTCTGTATAAGGATGTATTCTGATGGAAGTGGATATCTTTGACAAAGAGAAGATCTAATTCAGTTCCAATTGATCAATGATGGACAGAATTAGTTACATCCAGAGAAGGAACACTGAGAAATGAGGGTAAACTGTTTACATTTTTGTTTTCCTTCCCGGGTTATTTTTACCTTCTGAATCCAATTCTTCCTGTGTGACAAGAAATCCAGTTCTGCACATATATATTGTATCTAGGATATACTATAACATATCTAACATGCCATCTAGGGGAAAGGGTGGAGGGAAGGAAGGGAAAAATCAGAACACAAGTGAGTGCAAGGGATAATGTTGTAAAAAATTACCCATGAATATGTACTGTCAAAAAAAGTTATAATTATAAAATAACAAAAAAATTTAAAAAATAAAAAAGTAAAGAAAAGAAAGCAAATTGAGCTCTATGTTTTGTTATTTTCTTATAAATTTTAAAAGAAGAGGAGTTTAGGGGAAATAAGGTTGCTCAAATTTTTTTTATTACATCAATTTATAAAAATTTGTGAAACCAATTTTCCCGTAAACTTCTTTTAGTATCAAACTCCAACACCATAGGCTTAGATAAATATCAGTATTAATGACAAAATATTTTATCAATAATTACAAATGATGCAAAGATGTGAAAAAAATCACAACCAAAGTTATCTCTAACAAACTGTTTTCTCTTTTTCAGTAAAGAAACTGTAGTACAACAATCTGGGTTTTCTCCAGTTGGTCTCTATAATTCTGTTCAGGTTATCTTCTTCAAAAAATGAAATTATCATGGAATGAATGTTAGACTTAAAGTTCAAATTCTGACTCAGCTATATGATAATGTACAAGTTAATAGTCTTTCAGAGATACCATGGGATAAATAAAAAAGTTTAGCTTGTTCCTCATATCAAATGAGATACTATGAAAAAAAAGTGCTCTGAAATGATTAGGTAGTTTTTTTTTTTTTTTTCCAGTAATCTCAAATTGTTTGCTACTGAAAACATTCAGGCTTCTCATGTATCCTCATAAGATTAAAGAATCCTGAAAAATGAATCCTACTTCCAAGGTTATAAATTATGAGTTTCACAAATAAAAGCCTAGGACAAAATGCAATAAACAAATAAAGAACAGTTTTAGGCTCTCATATATATAAAAAAAACAACAACTCAGTTATAGACAGGCAGATGAGTCAGCTATACACATTAAAGCCATGACATTGTGCCTGGTGAAATATTTCTTAATATCTCACTAATTTTAGGAAATAACAATGCCTTTTTTATTCCCTTTTTTTTTTTCTGAGTTACACTTGTGATTAGATCAGCGTGCAACCTCTCTCCTTGGGTTCAAATCCATAACTGCTAATCATTTAGAAACTTATCAGAGATACTGAGAAATGAAGTGACTTGCCTAAAGTTCTAGAGCCAATGATTTTTTTATGTTGGGATGTAACCTAGATTTTCCCAGATGATCACTTTATTTCTCTCCCATTTGTTGCCATTTTGGAGTAAGTTGAGAGTTAAATTTATAAACTTATGCCAAACTTTTACTGACTTTATTCTCCTATAATTTATAAAATTATAAAATCTTCTAATTACAATATTAATGTTCAGCAATAAATGGCTAAAATCCCATTCTATGGCTTAATCTTTTAGGAATAACCTAATACTCATCCCAATCTGAGATCAGATCTGTTTCACCAAAGTCTTGAAAATAAATGAAATAGAAGCAACCTTTATGTGGTGAAGAGTGCTGCATTTGAAGGTCTTAACTAATATCTAGTAGATCTTAATTCAAAGCACATCTATGTCAATCACTTCCAGTATGACTAAGAAAATATAAGTAAATCTCCTTGATTCCCTGATTTCCTCATATGAAAAAAAGGGGGGCTGAGTCATCTGCAGGTCTCCATCTGTGATTCTATGATTCTATATTTTCATCAATAAGAAGAACTAGCAGAAAAACTTTTGATGGATGCAGATTAGGAATTCTATCATTTCTAGTCCTACAGAGTTGTCTAAGCCACTAATGTTAAATAACTTACCAGGTTCACTTAGCCAATCTGACAGAACTTGGACCTAGCTTCCTGACTCTAATTCTAGTTTTCTACCTATGTCCTACAAGGACTTACTCTTCTAGAGGCCATAATAAAGAACTTTTATGGCACAAATTCAAAGCAAATGTCAAGTAACAAAGTACACATTTATCTAGCAGGAAGAAATGAAAGGTAATTATGGGGACTGCATGTTTACTAGTCAGAGAATCAAGTAATAAACAATGAAATGTTTTAGGTTGAGCATTTAAAAAGGGAAACAATAAAACATGAACACTTGTCTACATGATGACTTCTTATATTCTCTGTAACAACTCCACAAACTAAGTGTGTACTTTTTCCTTTGATTTGTTCTCCTCTTTTATATCTTTTTTTCTTACAAAGTAAGAATTTGTTAAGAACATGGATTGCAAGTTATTGAATTTTGATAAGAAGGCAAATACTTTCCAATTCCACCCTTACTCACTTCTTCCCATAAGGAAACTTACCTTGTCCATTTTATCTAATCCAAAAACTGACTGAACATCTTCCTTTCTCAGAAAAGCTCAGATTCTTAAACACTACACTGAAGCTTGCCATCAAGGGAAGCTAAAACACTTTGGCTCTAGAACAGGATCAGAGCTGTCTCATCAACTCTCAGGGAATTTTGGAGACAATTTCCATTAGGTGACTTACTTAAAATGGAATATTTTCCTTTCTTTTATCCTAAAGTAACTATTCAATTCTCCACAATCTTTCAGAGATCATGAATACATTTTTCAATAATTTTCTCATCAGAGGATATAATTCATCTTGGCTAACTTAACCTCAGTTAAAAGTAAGTTAAAAGTAAAAAAAGTAGCCTTTTCCATCATTATCATATTTTTCTCTCCTTTGGCTAACTCAAGAATTGATCCTCCAATTCCCTCAAAGTGGTATTGTTTCGAATACAGGGCTCCTTTGTATATCTCGGTCTTGTCTGACTGCTTTTGCAACTCCTTTTCCCCCTTCAAAGTCTCTTCAACCTTCTCTAAATGTATGTGCAGGATTGTAACATTATAGTCTAAATGCAATGGCTCTCTTTTCCTTGGTGGTACAAAGAATTTCTTACTAAGAAGAAAAAAATTAACTTTATAGTTTTTTTTCCACCCTTCATTTGTTGTTCTTTCAGTTTTAACTGTTAATGCCGATTACTTTACTTGTTTGAGTGTCCTGCCAAGCTTTTTTTTTTTTTTCTCACTGTTTTATGAGGCAAATCTGCTCATAGTCTTCTACCATCCTTCTCTGCAAGATCTCACAAATTAGCTTATTTTCTAAGCCAGTGTTGCCCTTGGCTGCCACAATGAGATTTGCTGTTTTCTGGCCAGGGTGGTCTTAAGACAATTTGGTTATCTTCATTGTGGCGCTAAACTACTATAAATGTCCTCTCCTCTATCTGTTCCCTATTCTCAGGTTCAATAGCACTGCTGTGTTGTTCTCACCATGTCCAGCAATTCCCAATTTTTTTCTTGGATAAAGATTTCCTGATGAATAGGTCATATTCCTCAATTTCTTCATCCTCTACAAATTCATTAGCATACATGTTCTGTAATCTGTAAGTCTAGGGATTCTCTTCTTCCTTATTCCTTTCCCAGATTTTCTAAATTATATTTCACTATCCATACATGTTCCCACCAATGATTAAAGGTAGGTAGCTATTGAAACAAAAAGGGTCTCTTTCACCTATTCAAAAAACAAAAACAACTAGTCTTGATTCACTGAATTGATGTGGCCTCAGTCAAAGTAAGACCTGCTAAAGACCTTAGCTTAAAAAAACAAAGATTTGCCATTGCACTCAGGACATCTCCAGTCTTCCTAATCTATACATGGCCACTGGTCCCAGATGACTCTGGAGGATAAGGTAAGGCAGGTGACCTTGCACACTTTTCCCTCACTTAAATCCAATTCCCTTACATCCTATGGCATCAGCTCTCTGATTCCATGTCCTCTTCAAGAACAAAGAAAAAACAGCAACAACAACCTGTTTGCCACCTTTGCATTTTAGTAGTAGTAGTAGTAATAGGAGTTGCTGTTGCAGTAATAGTAGTAGTAGTAGTAGTAACAGCAGCAGTAACAGTAATAATAATAATAATAATAATGATAATTTATGTACTTCTTTAAAGTTTTCAAAGTAGCTTAAAAATACTCTCTCATTTCACCTTCACAATAATCCTAGAAGACAGGTACAATTATTGTCCTCATTTTGTAAATGAGGCAATGATAGACAAAGCTAAAGTAACTTGCTCTGGGTCATATGATTTCTGTCTGAAGCAGAATTTGAAACCATATCTTCCTGACTTCAAATCCAGCACTCTGTAGCAAAGCATATGTTGATTAAATTTAGAGGCTCTTATTAAATTAATCCTAGAATTTCTCAATCTCTTCATCCTCACAACAGTCATTGGCATACAAGCTACAATTACTGTCCTGACCCTTTTTTTTGGAAGTATCTTAAGTGTTAGAATGCAAAATGATCAGATTTATTAAGAAATGATATTTCTGGTTGCCTATGGAAATACACTAAAATTAGTGTGTCCTACTCTGTAACTACTTCTTTATGGAGAATCTGTAACCTACCATTTTATTTTTCTTGTACCTCTTTTTTTCATCTGACTTCACCTATACATATATAATTTGTCATTGTCAATTGGTTAAGGCTATTTCATATGAAATAACAACAGCTATGTTAATGACAGTATTAAGACTGTGATGCTCAGTACTATGGGTTCCTCCCTATACTTCTGCCTTTATGGTTATTGCAATACAAGGATCCACATAGTATTCTGAGATATTGGATACATAAAGTATGAGGTATTTTTCATTTTTTCCTGAGTTGCCAATTAATCAATAGCTATTAAATTCCTGTGTATAATGCACTGTGGTAGTCATTAGAAATATAAAATATTCATAGTCTATGCCCTCCAGAAATGATTTCAAATGGTGGAGATAAGATATACACTGAAAAGTATATAAAGACTTGATTCCAAATAATTTGGAAAGATAGGCATTAGCAGTTAGGAAGTTCAAGAAAAGATTCATGTAGAAGTTAGCACTTGAGGTAAGTCTTATTGGATACTTTGGATTTTAAAAGGCAACAGTGAGTGGATAGTATATACTAGATCTGGAAATAGCCCCCGTGAAGGAAAAAAAGAGAAATGGAGAGTTATATATGAGGAAAAGTAAGAAAGCAGTTTGGATCTTGGTGAGGGTGAATGTATGACAAAACTGGAAAAGTAGTTCTGAATCAGATTGCAAGGAGCTTTACATTCCAAACAAAGGAGTTTGTATTTGATCATAGAAGTATGAGGGAGTCACTGGAATTCATTGAGGCATTTGAGTTTCTTTTATATCACCCAAACTTCACTTTAGGGAAATAAATGGATTGACCTGGGGAAGGGCTACTTCAATAGCCCATATAAGAACAAATGAGAGCATGAACCATGATGGTGCTGTGAGGGAAGGAGAACACAGATACAAGAGATGTAGATTTAAAAATGATAAAGTTTGCCTAGTGATTAAATATGTTAGGTAAAGATTATGGGATACAGAATAATACTGAGATTATGAATCAGTTTCACTAGAAAGATTGTGGGATTCCTTAACAGAAATACAGAAATTAGGCTAAAAATAAAAGTCATTACCATTGTGATGAAAAACTGAGAGACAGATAGGGTAATTAGCAATCAGTTTATTAATTATGCTAACTAGCAATCAATAAATTGACTGTTAGTGGTTTCTCTCAGCCACCAAAATAAAAAAGGCATATAGCTTTTTTTTTCTACCTGCATAGGCATAGACATAGATTTAGATATAGATTACATAAATACCTTTGCTATAAATAATGTTTAATTGATTCCCTATACTCACCTCACCTAGTGAGTGAAATAAGGAAGAAAAGGAACTCTGTGTAAGATGAATATCCATTTTTTAAAAGAAGCAGATTCAGAAGAATATCTGTTTCTCCTCCTAAGAACAATCAGGCTCAATTCTCAAGAAGTTACCCTCGACTTATATTTCTTCAAGTATTATTAGTAATACTTTTAGCAAAAAAATAAAATAAAATAAAAACTTTATCTTTATATTTAAAAAATCAAAGATTTTACCAGGGAACCAAAAGTAAATTCTTCCTTTAATTCTTCCCAGAAAAGATTAGTATTTTTCAAATAGCATTTATAAGAATTTTAATTTCTATAACACACCCACCAAATTACCATGTTTCTACAAAGGTCATGAGCTGGCATTGCAAAAATAGCATAACTTGATTCAATATAATCACCTAATTGTTTTCATTTCCATTCTTCTAGAAGCTGATGAAACCAGAGATCACTTAAGATATCCGATGTTCAAGAATTTCAGGGCAGAATACATTTTGGTCAACTGGTAGAAAAAGAATCCAGGAATTTCTGAATTGCATTTCCCAAAAGATTACATGCTAGCCAACAGATAATCTAGTTGTTCTTTTGGATAGGGACTCTTTTTTGCATGCCTGGTTGAAGAAATAGGTCAGAGATCTCATAATAGAGTACATAAGATGAGAGATATAACCAAATGGCAGTACAAGAGATAGAAGAAAACAAAAATGAAATCTCTTTTATGATAGCATTTGAACAAGGTGGCATTTCCTTAGACATGTAGAAACATGTATTAGCACTTTCTGAAAGTAGCAGCTGAAGATCCACATTATCATTATCATCCCCTCCTAACTCTAGGAGGGATTTCAGTGCTTTAGTACAAAGGCAGCTAGAAGTGAACACATAATAAGATTTCAGTGTTCATTCAATAAACCAATTTCTAACATGATTTCTCATTGCCTGGTTCATAGGACAATGATACAGAATGATATCAGAAATGGAAAGGAGTAGGGTAACAGCCTCTAATTCTTAGAACTTGAAAGGTGGTAATTTTTGAAATGATTTTTATTTAACTTATTTTCTGCTTTAAGTAAAACTTCTTTTATGTTTTATGCATCATTTATGTTTAATTCTGATTTACTACAGGGGAAGTTAACTGGAAATTGGACTTATAAACTAGGCATTAAGATAACTGAATGTCCTCTTGGTTACTGCAGACCTGGGAATAACCATCAGAGAGCCATGTTAAGACGCCTGACTGTGACAATATAAATGAAGTTGGGTAGGGATACAGAAAACAATCATCGGTAATATTCTTTTATTTTTCTTAAACTGAAAGAGTTTTCAGATGGTCAAATGTTTCTGAATCTGGACCTTTGTTCTGAAACTGCTGAAAATTATTAACAAGGAAACAAAATAAATGCTTTTGGACTCAAGTATGACACACAGTTGCAAAAGCCAAGCATAGAGATGGAAGAGGACTACAAGATCTTGGCTAAACCAGTCTTGGATGAGAGACAGAAATGGATAATAAGTTAAAAAAAGAGAAATGCTCAACAAGGCTTCTAATAAATTTAAAAGTACCAGAAACAGGAAATAATGGATGCTACTGGGAATGAGATCCATGGATTCTTTTTAAAAGCAATTAAAATGAAAATTGGGAGAGGAGCCATTGAAAGAAGCAAACAAAATAGTCACAAAGTAAGGACGATAATTCAATGTGACAACAAAATGATTAAACTTGGGAATTAAGAATAATATGGATAAAATAGAAACAAAGCATGTCATAAAATCAAAAAAGCATTTTAGTCTTATCTAAAATGTAATGAGAATGATTTATATTAAGTAAAATATTTGTTTAAGAGGGGAAAATGAGAATATGTTCAACTATGCGGGGGGGAGAGAATTTTCTAGAAGACCATTTAGAACACCCTTATGCAGCTAAAAAGATAATCATATGAATAGCTCTAAGGATGAATTCTGAGTTGAGATTCTTGTTCTTTCAAGTATAATTTGGTAGAAAAATGAATAAAACATTTTCTCAAACTAAGTGACCACAATAAATTTATGGTTCTGAAGTTTTGAATAAAATCTGAATTTTTTGGTGTTTTGGTTTGTTTATTCTTGGCAAAACACAACTTCCCAAGACAATTAAGAGAAACGTCTTAAGAAGTTCAACAGAGCAAGAGTTACTCTTAAAATTAGTTAGATAAATAGATAAAAACATATGGGAGAAGCACCATGATGTAGTAGAACTAAACATCTGGGTATAATTTATGTATAGATTCTTATTCTCATACTTACAACATGTATGACCTTAGTCTTTTACCTTTCTGGGTGTCTGTTTCTTCATTCAAAAACTGAGAAACTTGGTCTAGATGATAACATAATATAACCTTCTTGAGGAAAGGATCAGCTTTCTGTTTTGTTTTGGTATTCTTAGAATCTGTTTTAGTACCTTGCACATATTAGATTGTCAGTAAATACTTGTTGGATTAAAATGTTTGGTGATCTCTAAAAATCCTTCATACATGAAATTCTATCATTGGAAATATGAAATGCATTGGTTTAGGTATGGCAAATGATCAACACTTTCAAATTTCAATGAGTTGCTCTCCAGTTTTTTAAAATAGTGTGTTTATGGTGAATGCGCCATAAATTATCAGGAGCATGAACTGATGAATAAATCTCAAATAAGATTGTATAAAGCTAAACATGCACTTAAAATTAATATTTAGGGATACAGTACTACAATAGAGTTAGGAAAGGATCCTGTAGAAATGGTGAAAGTGAAATTTAGATTGTCTCTGCCATTTCCTAATAATGGTGCTATAGGTAAGTCACTTTTTCTGAGCTTTAATTTTCTCCTCTGTAACTTGAGTATAACACTGCACTCACTACCTCTCCTTACAGGCTATTCTTTCACTCTTCTAATAATATTACTATAAAATATTCTGCCAAATTTTAGAGATATCCATTAATAGTTTTTATTTTTCATCTTCAGGGAACAATACAGGTAGGTTGATTTATCTGATAGGTCTTGCTTCCTCCTCTAGTTGCAGCTTTAATTTAATTACAGAGAGTAATTTAGGCAATTTATTTTATAAAGACACAAACACATACACACATATTCACTGACCACACAACATGTGGCTAGAGACCTTATATATCTAACCAAATATATCTAACAAAACAAAAAAGAAGAAAAGGTAGAAAACAATATGAACTATCTCATTGGAAAAACAACTAACTGGGGACATGGAAAGACCAAAAAGAGATAATTTTATAATTCTGGACTACCTGAAAGACATGATATAAAAAATAGCCTAGACATCACCTTTCAAGAAAATTTATCTGGTATTTTAGAAGCAAAGGGTAAAATAGAAGTTGAAAGAATGCACCTATCACCTCCTGAAAGATACTGCAAAATGAAAATTCCCACAAATATTACAGCTAAAATCTAGAGCTCCCAAGTCAAGGAGAAAATATTGCCAGTAGCCAGAAAGAAATAATTTAAGTAACATGAAGCCACAGTCAGGATAATATAAGATTTAGCAACTTCTACATTAAAGGACTGGAGAATTTGGAATGGTATTTTGGTAGACAAAGAAGTTAAGATTAAAGCCATTAATAACTTAATCCAACAAAATTGGATATAATCTGTCAAGGTGAAAATGGATATTAAATGAAATAAAGAATTTACAAGCATTCTTGATGAACAGATCAGAGCCAAACAGAAAATTTAATTTGCCAATGCAAGACTTACTCTCTTTACTCTCATCAAAAGAGAAAAGTTCCTCCTCATTCAATTGGGCATAAAAATATATCATACCTTACAGGAAAATAGGAGGAGAAAAGAATTGGGGATGAATAGAAGTAAAGGTAGATTGGGAGAAAGGGTAACCAAAAGCAAAACATTGTTTTTTCTTAGAAGGGATAGGATGGAAGGAAAAAGAGAATAGAATAAACTGGAGTGAAAGAAATTGGATAGCGGAAAATACATTTAGCAATAGTAATTGTGAAAATAATTCTGACTCAAGTTTCTCTGATACATGCTTGACATATATTGTATTGCTTGTTGTCTGGGGGAAAGGATGAGGGAAGGGAGGGAGAAAAAGTTTATAATACAAGATTTTGATAGGTTTAATGTTGAAGAATATCTTTATAGCTTCATTTCTGAAATATATAGAAAATTAATTCAAATGTATAAGAATTCAAGCCATCCTCCAATTGATAAATGGTCAAAGGATATGAACAGACAATTTTCAGATGAAGAAATTAAAACCATTTGTACTCATTTGAAAAAAAATGCTCTAAATTTTTATTGATCAGAGAAATGCAAATTAAGACAATTTTGAGGTTACCACTACACACCTCTCAGATTGGCTAAGAGGACAGAAAAAAAATAATCATGAATGTTGGAGAAAATGTGGGAAAACTGGGACACTAATACATTGTTGGTGGAGTTTTGAACTAATCCAGCCATTCTAGAGTGCAATTTGGAACTATGCCCAAAGGGCTATCAAACTGTTCAAACCTTTTGATCCAGCAGTGCCTCTACTGGGCCTGTATCCAAAAATATCTTAAAAAAGAGAAAAGGGCCCACATGTGCAAAAATGTTTCTGGCAGCTCTTGTAGTGGCAAGAAACTGGAAACTGAGTGGATGTTCATCAGTTGGAGAATGACTGAATAAGTTATAGTATATGAATGTTGTGGAATATAATTGTTCTATAAAAAACCATCAGCAGGATGATTTCAAAGAGGCTTGGAGAGACTTACTTGAATTAATACTAAGTGAAGTGAGTAGAAAAAGGAGAACATTGTACACAGCAACAGCAAGATTATATGATGATCAATTCTGATGGATATGAATCTCTTCAACAATGAGTTGATTCTGGCCAATTTTAATGGTCTTGTGATAGAGAGAGCCATCTGAACTCAGAGAGAGGACTGTGGGAACTGAGAACGGATCACAACATAGCATAAGTAGGGAAAAGTGAGGGGAAAATTTGGAACACAAGTTTTTGAAAGGGTGAATTTTGAAAATTATCTATGCATATGTTTTGAAAAAGATGCTTTAATAAAAGAAAACTATTCAAAAAAGAAAACTATCTTTGCTTATATTTTTAAAACAAAAATTTTTATGTTTAAAAATTTCCTAATAAAAGGGTTTTTTCTAAAACATATAGAGAACTGAGTCAAATTTATAAAAATAAGATCTATTCCTCAATTGATAAATTATCAAAAGTATGTCCAATTTTCAGATCAAGTAATCAAATTTACCTATAGCCATGTGACAAAATATTCCAACTCACTTTTGACTGGATAAATGCAGATTAAAACAGTTCTGAGGTATTACCTCATACTTAGCAGTTTGGCAACTAGGATAGAAAATGAAAATGACAAACTTTGGAGGAGATATAGAAAAAATGAAATGAGTGGTTCCATACTCCATACTGGTGTTGGTGGAGTTGCAAATTAATTCAACCATTGCATAGAGTAATTTGGAAATAGGTCCAAATAGCTATACATTTATGCATACCCTTTAATTTAGCAATATCACTACCAGATCCATATAGCAAAAGACATTTAAGGAAGGAAAAGGACTTATAAGTACAAAAGTATTTATAGCAGCTCTTTTCTTATGGCCAAAAATTAGAAATCAAGGGAATGCTAATCCTTTGGAGAATGACTGAAGAAAATATGTCATGTAAATATGATGGAATACTCTTGTGCTATAGGAAATCATGAGCAGAATGCCCTCAACAAAAGTTGGAAAGACTTACATGAGCTGATGCAAAATGAAATATATTGTACAAAGTATCAGAAATACGTAAGATGATTAGCTATGAATGACTTATTTTGTCTCAGCAATACAATGATCCAAAAGAACTCTGTAGGACTAATGGTCCTTAATGGTGAAAAATGTTATCTATCATCAGAGAAAGAATTGATGGTGGCTGAATATAGATTGAAGCATACTTTAAACTTTCTTTATTTTTCTTGAAGTATTTTTGGAAATTAGGATGGCAGAAACTAGGCACTGATCCACACCTAACACAATCTATAAAGATAAAGTCAATATGGATTCATGACTTAGACATAAAGGGTGATATTATAACAAATTAGGAGAATTGGAGTTCACTTTTGAATACAAAATAGATAATTTTGATTATATTAAGTTAAAAAATTTGTACAAATAAAACTAATGCACACAAGATTAGAAGGGAAGCAGTAAACTAGGAAAACATGAAGAAATTGAAACCATTTCTAGTCATATGAAAAGGTTCTCTAAGTCACTGTGGATCTAAATGCAAATTAAGACAACTCTGAAGTACCACTACATACCTTTGAGATTGGCTAAGATGACAGAAAAAGATAATGATGAATGTTGTGGGGGATGTGGAAAAACTGGGACACTGATACTGAGTGGATGCTCATCAGTTGGAGAATGGCTGAATAAGTTATGGTATATGCATGTTATGGAATATAATTGTTCTATAAGAAATGATCAGCAGGATGATTCCAGAAAAGCCTGGAGAGACTTATATCAACTGATATTAAGTAAAATGAGAAGGACCAGAAGATCATTGTATATGGCAAAACACATTGTATGATAATCAATTCTGATGGATGTGGTTCTTTTCAACAATGAGAAAATTCAAGCCAGTTCCAATGATTTTGTGATGAAGAGAACCATCTACACCGAGAGAGAAGTTTATGGGAACTGAGTGCAGCTCACAACATAGTATTTTCACTCTTTTTGTTGTTGCTTGTTTGCATTTTGTTTTCTCTCGCAGTTTTGTTTCCTTTCTGATCTCATTTTTCTCATGCAGCAAGATATTTATATAAATTATAAATATGTACATATACATGTATATGTATATGTCTATATATATATAATATATATATAATATATGTATATTGGATTTAACATACATTTTAAGATGTTTAACATATATTGGATTACTTGCCATCTGGGGAGGGGGTGTAGGCAAGGGGGGAATTTGGAACATAAGATTTTTTCAAGGGTAAATGTTGAAAAATTATCCATGCATATGTTTTTAAAATAAACCTTTAATAAATTTTTAAAAAGGCAATGTATACAAAATAAAAAATATTTACTTTTAAGTACATGTTTATTTGTGGTTATTTGTGTACATCTTTATTTCCTATATCTCTCTACTAGATTTTTAAAATTAATTTTATAATTATAATTTTTTTGACAGTACATGTGCATGGGTAATTTTTTTTACAACATTATCCATTGTACTCACTTCTTTTCTAAATTTTCTCCCCCCTCCCTCTACCCCCTCCTCTAGATGATAGGCAATCCCATACATGTTAAATGTGTTACAGTATATACAAGATACAATATATGTTCTACTAGATTTTTAACTCCTTAAAAGCAGAGCCTCACACTTTCTTTGCTCTCAAACCACTTAATATTATAACATACATTTGACAGATATTGTAAATATTGAATAAATAGTACACTTTTTGCTAAGTAGAAAAACAACACTTTAAAACCTAATCTTTAAAACATTTTTACATTATAAATGGTTTCATGTAGCTGGCTAAATAATATTTTCAATGTGGATTAATTAATATCAATTAAATAGTCTTAAATTTTAACTTAAAAGTCTATTTATGGAGCAATGGATAGAGCACCAGTACTGAAGTTAGGAGGAATTGAGTTCAGATCTTGTCTCAGACACTTAACACTTCCTAGGTGTGTGACCCTGGGCAAGTCACTAAACTCCAATTTCCTCAAAAAAAAAAAAAGTCTATTTTCACTCAAATCAAATACACTAGAAATAATAATGAATTATTCATATTGCTTCTTAAGATTTCTAGAATATTAAGAAGGTCCACTGGATAGAAACGTTCTAGAAATTGAAAAAAATCAAACAAATTCAATCTATTTTATAATCTATTGAATTAGGGGAACTGATGAAGATAATAATAGCAATAATGTTTTGCTGTTCAGTCACATTTGACTTCATGACCCTATTTGGAGTTTTTTCCACAAAGACATTAGAGAGGTTTGCCATTTCCTTTCTCAGCATATTTTATAAATGAGTAAACTGAGGCAAAAAGATAACTGCCTTGTCCAGGATCAAATAAATAACAAGTGTCTGTAGCCAGATTTGAACTTATAAAGATGAATCTTTCTGAATTTAGGCCTGGCACTCTTATCTATGTGCTGTACCACCTACCTGACTCACAATAATACCCAATAACATTTGCATAGTACTTATTATTCCTTAGGTATTGTGCTAAGCACAATTATTATCTTATTTTATCTTAAAGTTAGATTTGACTTCCAGTCTTTCTTACTCAAGATCCCACCTTTTATATAATTATATTATATTTAAATATTATGATTGATGGCATCTAAGATTTTATCTAGTTTTAAGATTCTATTGTTCTAAACTTTGGCGAATCTTTTTTCTTTGCTGTTTAGACTTATCTGCAGGAAATAATGATCCAACATTTGGGAGAACTGCATTATATCCAGTATTTATAAAAATAACAAGAATTGAACCACAAAGACTCTGAAGTATTGCAGTCACTTCCTGAGGGGGAGGGAATATTCTGTGCTTTGTAAACAATCATTTAGAGTGGTATTAAAATTGTTTTAGTTACTAATTATACTATCACAATCAATTACTCCAATTTTTACATGGCATACTGGCTGACATCAGAATTGTGTGTGAGCTGGAAGTTTTTACTGGACTCTCATGCCCATCACACATTTCTGGATGATTCCATCTTTGATTGCCTTGCATGGGGAGCATGTAACCTGTATCATGTTGGAGGCAAGAACCCAGTGAAAAGGAAAGGTTTGCTAAGCTCATCCTTTGATTTATCTCTTCCAGTTAGGCCTTTCCCTAATACTCAGTTATTAAATTTAAATTCCTTCTTCAATCTGCCAAAAGAATTATCCAAGCTTTCTCTATAGGTGACAGTGGTTGTGCTGGGTCGGTGCTGCTGACTTCTGGTGCTAAGTGAATGTGATCAAATTTCTCATTATTCTGGGTTTAGAGACTCACCATTCCCCTCTTGTATTTGTGTTATTTGTCTCACAGCTAATCTACTGATCCACTGGCTTACAACCAGGACAGAATAACCAACACTGCTAGATTTCTCCCCTCAGATTCCACATCGGCCTGGGTCTTTACATTGAACCTGAGCTCAGTCACCTCTCCCATGGCCAATTGAAACAGACCTTTTCTGAAATTCTTCCAAAAATTTTCTGCTAGAAATTTGTTACACTGCAAATATTTGTGGGTTCTGTCACTCCAAAACCAGTTCAGTCTTGATTTAGTGTTGATCTAAGAGACATCAGAACTCAGAGAAATATGTGTCTCTCTCTCTGCCATCTTGGCTTCACCCTCTTGACACATGTTCCTAGAAAGTAAAGTACAATGAGAGATGCACTCTCAAATAAAAAAAATAAATTGTAAAAAGACTCTTCATGGATTATACAACATTCTGGGAGAAATAATAATCTGCCTATTAAAACTAGCATCTGCTATATCCACCATGTGTCCTCTACTTTTACTTGTGAGAAAATCCTGGCATATATTTCCCTAATAGAGTCAACCAATAGCCAATTTGAAATTCAGTTGGAAAAGACCATAATGGCCATCTATTGCCACATGAAAAGAAATCTCATCTCTACCATATTCAGTAAGAGAACAACCAACTGCTTTTTAAAATACTCAAAAAGGGGGAATTTACTACCACCCAGAGGCAGTCCATTCCTCTCTAATAGTATCAAATGTTAGGAAGTTTTTCCTTATTTAACTAAATTTTTCCCCTGTCCTTCCCATCCAGTTCCTTATTTTGGCGCTATAATTTCTTACATTTGAAAGATTCACCTGGAGTTGTTGTATCCTAACTTACTCCAATTCAAAATTTAGGACTATTTCTAGGTTTACTCCATATGCCCAGCAGTAAGTAGTCAGGTTACATATTTATTAATCCTTAGCCCCAGAAAGGGATGTTTCTCCATTTGAATGTAATTTGACAATTACAGCATGAGAAATTCTCATATTAGTGAATTTCTCCCAAAATACCATGAAAAGTCAAGTTAAATGTATATATCTACATTTCCCATTATCACTGATGAGTCACATGAATGGGTTGCAATTTTTAAAAATCTCATTATACAAAATTATAATTATGGAAAATATGGTAATCTGATCTAGTTCAATAAGATATAAATTGAAATTTTAAATAATTTAATGTCTTCAGATGATACATTATCCATACTCATCTACTTATAGGGATGTAGAGGTATAATGAGTATATATAGTTAATGAAGACATTTGCAAATGACTAGTATGAAAAAAGTAACTAGCAATACTAAAAATGGGGGATAAACATCATAAAATTCCCCTGGGACAAGATCTCTAATCAACTCTTAAAAACATTGTTAGTTGAGAGATATGGATATATGGAGAGAATTCAAAACTTGCAATCCAGGTCACATATGAGAAACCCTAAGATCTTTTGCTGCTAGGATCAGAAACACAAATATAATTTTAGGCATTTAATAAAAAAGCAGAATAAATGTTGGACAGATACCAAACATTTCTTTAGTCCATATCGTCTAAGCTGTGCTAACATTGAGGATTCAAGTAAAAGCAAAAAGAAAATCCCCCTACTTTATGGAGGGAATTAAATTTTATTTAAAGAAGATAAGTCATAAAAGAGAGCCAACAAGCGAGGGGTAAAGGAGGGTAGATATCCATAGTAGAGCCAAAATGGCAAAGTCCAGGAGAATCAGATACATAGTAAGAAGGGGAGTGATATATATCTAGCCATGACACATCTTGAGTTCCTGGAAGGGACTCTCCAAAAAGAGAAGGGGGCCAGCATGGCAAAGGCATATTCCAAGGCAAAAAATGTTCCAGGTATTGAGGGAAATTCTGGAGTGAAAGGGCAACTGAATCATACTTATAAAGTCTATCAGAGTCAGAAGCATAAGAAAAAGAAGAATTCATTAAGGTATAGCAGTGTGGGGAGAAAGCACATTTGGTTATTTCCTATTCTAAATCATTATTCATTTTAATTAAGTTAAACATTTAGTTGTTTCTCTCCACCACCAGAATAGAAGTTCTGTCATCATCCTTCAAATTTTACTATCCTGGGACAAATCCCCAGTTGCTCCACCATAGTTATAACTCTGATGGATCACTACACCTGGAAGGAGAATTTTTGATACTAAGAGATGATTTTTTCCATTGGTGGCATCACAGAAAAATCAAGGAAATCATGCTTCCCAGGATGCATTGTATAAACATAGAAAAAGCCTGTCAAGTACCTACATCACAGAGATGAAACAGACACAGACTTTTGAGACAGTCACAAGTTCAAAAATAAAATCACATTCCCTTATGGCAATGTCAGGAAAGTTTGTGGCTGATTTCTAAACATTCTGCTGTGCTAAAGGATGGAGCTGGAAGGAAATTACACTGAGACTAAGAATGTACTGTTCTTGCAGTTATTTCCTCTGAATGTTACATTGACAACTTGGATGGAGTAATTAATACAAACAGTGAGTAGTCACTTGGCTGAATAATCTAGATTTTATCACAGAGGTTACTGGGGCTTGCTGGAGGATTAGGATAACTATTTCCTAACTAGACCGCTATGTTTTCTATTACTAAAAAATCTATCAAAATCCAACAACTTTAGGACTAAAAGGGGACCCAAGAGACTGAAAAATCATAAATTTAGAAGCACAAGGGGACTTGGGGGTGAACAAGTACAATCTCATTTAGAAAAGGAAATAAAAGTCTAAATAGATTACATTACTAATCTAGTGTCACAGGCAACCTGCATTGATTAAGCACCTCCTGTGTGCCAGGTACTGTGGTACATGCTTGGGATACAAGAACAGTGAATGAAACAATCAGTACACACAAGATATCTAAAAGAGGACAACAAATACTCACAAAACATACACAGAATTATTATAAAATGAATATATACAAGATAATTTGAGAAAGAGTATACTAGCAGTTTGGCCAGAGATATAGAAATTATTTAATGCAGAAGATGGTGCTTGACCTGTTTTGAAGAAAGGGTTAGGGTGAAATGAGGATAAGAAGAAAGAAGCAGTAGAAAATGACTAGTTAGTGGAAGGGTCAGGTGTAGACCACTGCTAAATGGAGTTCTCTTTATTATTCATTTCATACTTTCCTGTGTTTACCCTAGTTATCCTTTCCTGCCCCATAAAATAGATGTCATTTTTTGCTTTGTATTCCCAATGCCTTGCACTCAGTAAATGCAAACTGTATTTAACTAATTTCACAAAATTGCAAAACTGGAGGGCCAGATAGTGTAACTACTACCCGAAGAAAAACTTATCTCAAACACCTCGAAAGAGTAGACTTATTCTCATCTCATTTTGAGGAACTCATCTGTCTCAAAGCAACAAATTTGATTTCTTGGATAGCTCTGATTGTTAGTCAGGTTGTTTTGGTGTTTTTGGTTGTTGTTTTCATTATCATGAGACCAGGTTTGCCTCTTTGTAACTTTGCTAACAATAGAACAAATTCTGTGCCTTAGGACCAAGTGGAATGAGGTAAACCCTTCTTTTTCAGGCTAAACATTCAAATATTTAGAGATAGAAATCAAATCTTCCCTTAGTCTTTTCTTCTTGGGGCTAGATTTCCTCATTTTTGTTTTTCCACCCAATTCATGTATGATATATCTTTGAGTCCCTTCATCATCTAATATCTGCTGCCAAAATCAAGAATAAAGTCTTGCTTTTGTTTGTCCTTTTTATTCCAATCAATCAGATTTCAAGCCACTTGTGAATACAAAAATAAGCATTTTAGTGCCACAGAGATTTGTGAGAATTTGGAAGAGTGAAAAAAATAGACGAATAAGCATCTCAAGTCATACCCTTTACTACAGCCATATTTCATTGATTGATAGTGTTGTTTACATGGTCCTAAGGTCTTAAAAACTATCCCTACTAAACACAAATATTTACCAGGCTTTACCATCTGGAAAGGCTGCAGGGACTAGCCTATTGAAAAAGTGACCAACAACCAGGTTTGCTCAGAGAGACTATCAAGAACATGTGCCACAAGATGATTAATTTGAGAAGTTAGGGCATAAAGCAATTCACAGAGGCTTTTTATTCAAGTATACTTGCTCTATAATCTATGTTAGTTGAGAGAGTATTCAAATACAAAACCAAATAGAATTCAGTGTTGTAAATTAAAATTAACAACAAATATATTAATTATTATTTAGAATATAAGTGATAGTAATAATTTATATTTAGCATGCATACATATTATTAAATATATTTGTAAATAATCTGTCATTAATATAATAATAGTAACAGCTTTGGTTAATGTAGGAGTTAAGAATTACTGAAAGGTGTTTCAGTTCTGGATACTCTGCTCATTGAACTACAACATGTTCCCATTCAAACCTCCTCAAGCCTAAATTCTGAAGAAGGCTCTGTGCAGATTTGTTTTTGTAATTCCATACTTAGTCCAGACTAATCCTATTGCTGTTCTTCACACGTAACATTCCATGAGAAGAGAGAAGACAGGGCAAGGCAAGATGATAAATTGCAGAACAGTTGTTGACTTCTATGAGTATAGAGAGTTTCCTCACCTAGGAGGGTCATATATTAATTAATAATAAAAAATTTAATAATCAGCATTGATATGGCTTTAAAGTTAACAGAGCTCTTTATTTTATTTAATTTTATTCTCCCAATATCCTTGTAATTTTCATTTTCAGTTATATCCAACTCTTCATGATCTCATTTGGAGTATTTTTGGCAAAGTCAAGGAGTAATTTACCGTTTTCTACTCCAGCTCATTTTCAGAGGAACAAACTGAGGCAAATAAGAACAAGTGACTT
Source organism: Sminthopsis crassicaudata (assembly GCF_048593235.1). Lineage (NCBI taxonomy): Eukaryota > Metazoa > Chordata > Mammalia > Dasyuromorphia > Dasyuridae > Sminthopsis > Sminthopsis crassicaudata. The sequence goes on from NC_133617.1 coordinate 679,238,167, forward strand.
TCCTAGTCTAAGAGAGCTATATAAGGTGTCTGAGGCCAGTTTGAACCCAGGAAACAGAGTTTACCTGACTCTAGGTTCAGCAGTCTACTTGCTGTACCAATAGGGTATTATTTTCTTCTTGTTTTACAAGTGAATGAACTGAGGCTGAGGAGAGGCTTAACTGACTTGCCCCAGAGTACACAGCTAGTAATCTAGCTAGTAGGTGATATCAAATTTGAACTGATCTTCCTGATCCTAAGTCCTGTACCTGTTCTAGTTCCTGTACCATCACTGGTTTGGACAAACACAAATATACATGCCCACAGGCACTGAATAATTCTAAGATATCCAACTATCAAAGTTATGGGTACTCCTTTCCATGAATGCTAATCACACAAACACTCCCCAATTTAGCAAGTTATCTTTGGGATGACTCATCGCAAAGGACTTCATTCACCTTAGAGTCAATCTGGTCCTCAATATCTCTAACCCTGCCTGTGATCACCCTTAGACAGCAATCATACAAATTAGAATATTCTCTATCTATACCCTTTGGAACCCAATGTCATTTCTATCCTATAAAGAAGCAGAACAAGGAGATAAGAGATAATGGAAGAGCTCCTAAATCTTTGTTATTCTTCATCAGAGATGAATTCTTGTAGCTTATAGAACAACCTACTGATGGAAACTTGGAGTAATGAAAAAGGATCTTGCTTTGGAATCCCTGGACATCTATTCAAATCCCAGTGCTATTAGTGCCTGTCACTTTAACATTCTAGGCTTCAGCTTCCTTCATCTATAAATTAATGAGGAGGCTCTCTTTATGGTCCCTAAAATCCCTTACCTTTCCAAATTTAGATAATTCTATGAAATAAGACACTGTCAAGAGAAAGAGTCTAACACCTTTTGGTATTTAGGAGATAATTCACAGGGATTCAGGAATGATAAGTTCATTAACAGTAAAAATCATTTCATTTTTATTCCATTTTTTTCATTTTGTACCTTCAGTGTCTGACATAAGACCTGGCACAAAAGCTATGAAAGTTTGTTGATTAACTGACATATGAGGATATGGTCAAAGATTGGATCAAAAGGTTCAGAAGAATGTCTCTTAGGATCAAATTTGACTTCATGGGATTTCTGAATGCACAAAGTAAGAAGTTCAGAGTGAAACTCATAAAAACACAAGAACTAGAAGGATCATTTTCTCAAAGCTAGTGTAGACATTGATGAGATTATTTTCTGTCAATAATAATATTAAAATTATTGTTATTATGATATTATTATTATAACATTTGTGTATCAACTATGATGTAACAGGCATTAAACCAAATGTTTTAGAAATATTATTTCATTTCATCCTCATAACCCTGCCAGGTGGGTGCTAATAACATCCCTTTTTTACAGTTGAGGAAACTGAGGCAAATGGAGGTTAAGTGAGGTTATGCAGAAGTTAGTAAATGTCTGAGACCAGACTTGAACTGATCTTCCTAACTTCAGACACAGCATTCTCCACTGTGCAACCTTATTGCCTCTCTGCTCAACATTACTTTCTGTCATAGCCTTGACTTGAGAGTCAAGATTCCTTCGCACTTGATCATATCCCTCTATTTTACATATAAAAGGACAAAAAGCTAAGTCTAATAAGATCTTCCACTGTTTTCATATAAAATCCATTTTATTTTTTCTACAGTCAGTATAAAACTAATAATAACAAAAATAATGAGCCCATAGATTTAGAGGTGGAAAAAAATTTTAAAGGCCACTGAATCCAAATCCATAATTTTTTCTAGATAAGAGGGCAAATGTCTTTTCCAGCATCATACAGATAGCAAGTGTCCAAGGTGGGCGAAGGAGTTGAACCCAAATATTCTTGATGACAAGTCTAATGTCCTATTCATTGTGCCAAATTTTCTCAGCTAACTAGTAGTATTTCAATCCTATTATATTTTTTTTCAGGATGCAGAGTCAATCCTTGATCTCAAAGTTTCTTAAACTGTGAGTTGCAATGCCATGTGAGGTCACATAGCTAAATATGGGAGTCATGAAATGAAAGTTTGACTTATTATCAGTAAATGTTTGATTTATATGCCTATTTTATATACCTGTATGTTCAGAGTTATATATAAAGTTGTCAGGTGAAAAGGGGTTCCAAGTGAAGAAAGTTTAAGAAGTCCTGATCCTTTTGAGGGTTACCTGCTCCATTAAGCTATGAAGGATAAAAAAACAAACTCAAAACCAAGAAGATTTAGGTGCTAATCCTAATTTTGACACTTATTAGATGTGACTCTGGATAAGTCACTTAACTCAATTCACCTGTTTTTGGTAGAGGGAGTGTCACAGGAATTTCCCCTACATGAATAAATCACTAATCTGGGCCAAAAATAATAATAATGATGGAAAAATTATCATAATATCTTCTTCATAAAGTTGTTGTGAGAATGCTATACTTTTATTTATAAATCTCTTAAAAGGAAAAAAATAAATACAAACAAGTGTGCATTCCCCACTCACATTTATTTGCCTTCTCTAAAAAAGGGGGCAAACACACTATTTCCCCTCTTGTGCTGGAAGAGATGATGACTTGGAAATAAACTGGTCTGATGACTATATGATCATTTTGAGTTACGAAACATGAAGTTATTCTAGGATAATGGAAAGAACACTAATAGTTAGGAGAGCTTGGGCTCCAGTTCTGATTCTGCCATTTTGTAATCATTGATCTAAAAGTACCAGGCACCACTTAATTTATTATATATATATATATATATGTATAAAGTGAACCCCAAAAAGATTGTTACTTGCCTCAGGTCATAAGGGATCACAAGATACAGGATTTGCACTGGAGTCTTCTTTTTTATTTTTTATTATAACTTTTTATTGACAGAACATATGCACTCACTTCTGTTCCGACTTTTCCCTTCCCTCCCTCCACCTCCTCCCCTAGATGGCTGGCAGTGTTATTATGTTAAATATATTATAGTATATCCTAGATCCAATATATGAGTGCAGAACTGTAAGTTCTCTTATACAAGAAGAATTGGATTCAGAAGATAAAAATAACCTGAGAAGAAAAACAAAAATGCATATAATCCACATTTCCCAGTATTTCTTCTCTGGTCGTAGTTGATTCTGTCCATTATTGATCAATTGGAACTGAATTAGATCTTCTCTTTATCAAAGGTATCCACTGAACTGGAGTCTTCTTATTGCACAGGCAGCAACACTCATTCTACCTAACTATATTTCCTGTGACTTTGGACAAGATACTTAAAAGCCTCATGATTTGAATCACTGAAATACATAGCTCTCCCCACCTTTTCTTCCTTCCTTTCTCCCTCCCCTCCTTCCTTTATGTTTTCCCTTTCTCCTTTCTTCTTTCTTTCCTTCCTTTCTCCCTCTTCTTTCTCTTCCTCCCTCCTTCCCCTATCTCTTCTTTCTCTCTTTCCTCTTTTTATTTTATTTTTTTTTCTTTTTAAATAATAGTTTGTTCAGTTACCACGCTGGATTCTCTTAGAGATTTTTCCTTTTTATATTATATAATGAAAAGAGTATTGAATTTAAAATTGATGGATTTAAGTTTAAAGCATATCTCTGCTACCTGCTGCCTATGGTGAGTTGTTTTCAGTTATGTCTGAGTCGTGATCTATTTACTTTAAGCTAATCACTCAATCTCTCTGGGACTGTTTACTCATCTGAAAAATGAATTAGACTGTCTCTTCCATACCTTCCACTCTAGGTTGATGATCTAATGACCTAAGATTTTCATGTTTTCATATTAGAATGACAAGCATATTTCCTTCATTATTTTCTTTTTCCTTAATCAATAGAAGAGATAGTACTTCATCTGGGATCATTTTGCTTTTCATTTGCTAGAACCATCCTGTGGAAACCAGTTTACAATAAGAAAACATGAATCATTTTCAGTAGTTATTTACATTTATTTGAGTTTGAAAATAAGCCATGTAATCCTTTGCTTTCAAAAACAAATTCTTCCTATGGAAAGGTTCCTCTATATGAAGCTAATTTTGTGAACTTTCTGCTCTCTATAGTTGTGATGTCTTTTAAATTTGGTAAGGAGGATACACACACAGACACATACACACACACACACATTTTCAGATTATTGAAGTCATCTTTTCTTAATTCCCTGAACAATAGCCTTAAATGGCTCAGGCTAATTTTCCTTTAGATTGTGAACAAAATATGACATAGAGAGGTGATGAAAAATTCTCTTTTTCATGACTATAGTATGAGCATTCTGTTCATCTTAATGTTTCCTGCCAAGTCATCTAAACTGGAAAGCTAATGATCACTGTCTTAAAAATTAAGGATGCAAAAAGACTTTTACTTTCAATGAGAGACACCATTCTGACTCCTAAGAACTGCTGGAAAATGATAGTAGTTCAAATTTCTATAGCATTTTATATATTCTATAGCAATTCTATAGCAAACATCATTTCTATAGCTTCACAGAAGTAGAGTATAGTACATAGTACACGGCACATGGGAGAGGCAGTCTCCAGTTCTATCTGACTTCTGCTAGCTACGTGAATTTTATAACAATCTCAGAATCTGGTTCCTATTCTGTAAAACAAGGATGTGATCTTCACTTTCAAAAGGTAATTTAAAAGATCAAATGAGATAATATATGTAACACTTTGAAAATCTTATATTGCTACATTTGTGTAACTTAGTATTGAAATTCTTATGCTTAAACTTTATTATTTACCAGGGGCAACAATAGCATAATAGTTTCTAAACTGAAATGACAGAACTTTCTTGAGAACAATATGATTTTTAGACATTATTCTTTACCTGACCTTTTTATTTTGAACAGTATATAAAATAGTAATAGTTGATTTTGTTTGAAAATTCAATTATAAGCAACTTCTATTAAAAGTTTTTGTCATTGTTTTATCTATCTAATTTCCAAAAACAGTTCATACCAACATCTTCCCATTAGCTCTTCTCAGAATTGGCACAATAGAATAATGATATCAAATATTTTTGTCTGGATTTTTAAAATTTTCTTAGGATTATAGAGTTAGATTCTGAAGATATTTTCAAAAATAATTTCCATAATTTTACATAGATGTGGATGTCTCCCTTGAGATGATTGGGAATAATTCCTGGATGGAGTTGCCCACACTTTTTAAAGAGAGATATTTTGCAACTCAAAATTCATTATCATCATTGAATTTCATCAGTTTGGCCAGGGTCCTTCTAGTCACACCCTCTGTGTCATAGTTATTCTCTTTATCAAAAGCCCTTCAAACATAGAGTATATGTTCTAGAATGCATATTTTCATAACAGTAACCCATTTTGACCATGAAAAGGTCAGGTAAATCCTTCTAAATATAATTAGCTCTATAAATGGGGGCAGGGAATCACAGGTGTCTATTTTTTAAATTAATTAGCTTACATATACCTTTCCAAAAATCACGTCTTTTCATATATGAAACTACCTCGAAACTACAACATCAAAATATAGAATATCTTTGGTTTCACTATGAATGAGCAGACCAGCAATAAGTAGGGATGTGAGTCAAAACACTGACAAATTTTATGTTCAGGATAATCTCTATCTATTCCACTGATTTTTTTCTTTTTTTTGTCCACTTTTGAGGTGATTTGTCATAATGTCAAATATTTACAAGAGGCAGGCACTTGCGAGGTAGCAAGTTGAAGGAAAACAGAACGTGATTAGTGAAGTTATGCAAGCAAAACTCTGTGTCCATTCCATGTTTGTGTTATTTACAGGTTATTTTAATGATCAAAATATTTGCTTTCCCTTGAGTTGCCTTTCCAGTGAGTTTGTCTGAATATTCTGGGGCCAAATGAGATTTTTAAGAGAAAGAAACATCAGGCTCAGCCCAGTAATCCTTGGCTTTTTCTCAAATGAATCTTCTGAAATGGGAAGAGCGAGCCTGAAGTAGAAAAACAAAATCAAATAAAGAGCATGTGAACTTGTGGAAATGAAAAGGACCTCACAGAGGTCATCTAGTCAAACCTTTAATCTATAGATGAGGAAGCTAGGATCCAATGAGTTTAAGAGCCTTGCCTAAAGTCACGCAAATAGTGACAAAGCAAGGCTTCTAACACAGGTCATCTAATTCTGAATTCAGTAAAAAATTTTTTTAAATATACCAAATTTCAGAGCAAATTGTACATCCATTAAGCAACTACTAAGTGCTAAGCACTATGCAAAAAATTGTAACTAAGGATACAAATATATGAAACAACTCATACTTTTAACCAGACATTAAGATCTGATGTTCAAATTTCCCAGACATGAATTTTAAAACACATGTACTTCCTTACTAAATATAAGCACACTCTCTCTCACAGATATTGGATGCACTGATGAAATAGTAAGATTTGAGTGTATGAATCAGCTATCATATTTTAATCCTACTTTATTTTCTGTGAAGTAAATATTATAATATCCTGCTTTTTTTTCTTTCTAATTAAATAGTCATGCCTTTTTGTTAAGTAAATATTTCATACTTAAAGGTGAAAAAATAAGCAGTCTCTACTTTAGTAGATACCAGGAACTGTGCAGTTCAAGCCTTTTGATCAATGGACTGATACATTTACATCGGAGGCCTGCATCCCTATGTGTTTCTTCTGTAGTAGAGTTGAGTCTCTTCAATGACACTTTTACAAGGAGTTTCATATTTGAAAACCAGAATGCTTGTTTTCTTAGTCCTTCCTTTGTTGATATCCCAATAACAACAATAGAGAGATTTGAGTCTTTCAGGATATATTAGTAACACATAAAATAATACTACTCCAGACTTATTGGAATGAATGACAACTACCCATTTCAAATGAGATTTCCAAAATGAACTTTAAAAAATATTTCAAATGGTCTTCTGCAAAAAAGTGAAGATTCTAAAGGTCCTGATTGTGTTTTTTTCACTATTGCCATTGAATGAAAGGGATGTAGAAGAGAAAAATGTATTTAGGAAATAAACAGCTAATTCAGAAGGTAATATCAAAGACTTTAATTTTGGTTTCTGGATCAAGACTTACAATATAAAGAAGATAGATTCATGACCAGAGACTAGATACACCCAAAAAAAAAACCTGGGGAGAATGCATTTGCCAAGTAGTCTGTATATATAATCAAATCTTCTTTTTAAACTAAAAAGGATAGAGGAGAGAAAATTCTCACACACATCCATATACATATTGTGTATATAAGTATCTTTCATTCTTTACATACATATAAACATACATACATGCACACCAATATACAGGTGTATACATGTTTTTACACATACCTATATATAAAAATGCATATATAATTTATATGAATATATATGTTTATGTATGTGTGTCTATATCCGTGTGTGTGCTAGCCCTATCATAAATGCTAAAGGGAAGAGCTGCAAAGGGGAAAGATAGCTAAGAAATACAAATTATATTCATAACAAAATGCAAGAAGAGAAGCAATAGTAAAACTCCATAGTTTCAAATATTTACATTCCAGATGGTGCAATGGATAGAATGTTGGATTGAAATCAAAAAGATCCATATTCCTGAGGTCAAATCTAACCTAAGACTCATAGAAACTGGGTGACCTTGGGCAAATCACTTAACCCTGTTTATCTCAATTTCCTTATCTGTCAAATGATTTGGAAAAGGAAAGACAAACCACTCTAATATGCCTGCCAAGAAAACCCAAATGGTATCACAAAGAGTAAGACATGACTGAGAAACAAACAATATCAAAAAGCCCCAAATTTAGTCAAGAGAAAAGAAGAACTAGAGTTCCTAGTAAAAAAAAAAAATATATAGATAAGATGTAAAAAATATCATGAAAGACCAAAGCCTTGGGATTAGAAAAGGGAAAACACCCAGTTTTTCAAAAAAAGTAAGAGAACCAAATCTGTAAACCACTGAGCTTGACTGATTGCTGGGAAGATTCTAGAGTAGGTCATTATACAGAAAAGATAGGAAAAGAAGTTGCAAGATTGAAAATGTAGGCCAATATTAGGAAAATTTTCTTTTTTTTATTAAAGCTTTTTATTTTCAAAACATATGTATGGATAGTTTTTTTTTTTTTAAATATTAACCCTGGCAAAAACATGTGCTCCAATTCCCACCCCCTTCTTCCCACTCCCTCCCCTAGATGGCAAGTAATCTAATACATGTTAAACATGGTAAAATATATATGTTAAATCCAATATATGCATACACATTTCCACAATTATTATGCTGCATAAGAAAAATCAAATCAATAAGGAAAAGAAAAAAGAAAAAAAAAAGAAAATGCAAGCAAACAACAACAAAAAGAGTGAAAATGCTTTATTGTGATCCACACATTGTTGGTGGAACTGTGAATGGATCCAACCATTCTGGAGAGCAATTTGGAACTATGTCCAAAAAGGTATCAAATTGTGGATACCCTTTGATCCAGCAGTGTTTCTACTGGGCTTATATCCCAAGAGATCTTAAAGGAGGGAAAGGGACTCATATGTGCAAAAATGTTTGTCAGTTCTTTGTGTAGTGGCAAAAAAACTGGAACCTGACTGTATGCCCATCAGTTGGAGAATGGCTGAATAAATTATGGCATGTAAATATTATGGAATATTATTGCTTTGTAAAAAATGACCAGCAGAATGGTTTCAGAGAAGCCTGGAGAGACCTATGTGAACTGATGCTAAGTGAAATGAGCAGAACTGGGAGATCATTATACACAGCAACTACAAGATTATATGATGATCAATTCCGATAGATGTGGTTCTCTCCAACAGTGAGATGATTCAAACCAATTCCAATTGTTCAGTGATGAAGAGAACCATCTACACCCAGAGATAGTACGGTGGGAACTGAATGAAATTCACAACATAGCATTTTCACTTTTTCTGTTGTTGCTTGCTTGCATTTATTTTGCTTCTCTCTCTCTCTCTTTCTCTCTCTCTCTCTCTTTCTCTCTCTCTCTCTTTCTCTCCCTTTTTTACTAGTTTGATTTGATTTTTCTTATGCAGCACAATAATTGTATAATTATGCATACATACATTAAATGTAATGTATATTTCTACCATTTCTAATGTATATTTTAACATGTATTGGACTACTTGCCATCTAGGAGAGGGTGTGAGGGAAGGAAGGGAAAGTTGGAACACAAGGTTTTGCAAGGGCTAATGTTGAAGAAATATCCACACATATGCTTTGAAAAATAAAAAAAGCTTTAATTTAAAAAAAAGAAAATTTTGACCTTTTATTCTTCCAGATGGATTTGGTCATTATTTTTTCCAGATCTGTAAAATAATTTCTTAGAAGTATGATTTATATGGTACTGAATAAGTAGATTAATTTAGGTAGAATTGTCATTTTTATTATATTCACTCAGCCTACTAATGATCACTTGACAGTTTTCAAATCGATAAGATCTGATTTTATTTGTTTAGAAAGTGTTTTGTAGTTATGTTCATATAGTTCTTGACTTTGCCTTTGAAGGTAGATTCCCAAATATTTCATATTATCAATAGTTATTTTAAATAGAATTTTTCTTTGTATCTCTTGCTGCTGGACTTTTTTTTGGTAATATATAAAAATTCTGATGATTTATGTGGATTTATTTTGTACCCTGCAACTTTGCTAAAGATGCCAATTGTTTCTAATAGTTTTTTAGTTGATTCTCTAGGGTTCTCTAAGTATACCATCATATCATCTGCAAAGAATGGTAATTTGGTTTCCTTATTACCTACTCTAATTCCTTTAATCTCTTTTTCTTCTTTTATTGCCAAAGTTAGCATTTCTAATAAAATATTGAATAGTGTGATTGTGGGCAACCTTGTTTCACCCCTGATGTTATTGAAAATGCTTTTAGTTTGTCCCCATTATATATGATGCTTGCTAATGGTTTTAAATAGATGCTCTTGATTATTATAAGGAAAACTCCATTTATTCCTTTGCTCTCTAGTGTTTCTTAATAGGAATGGGTGTTGGATTTTATCTAATGCTTTATCTATTGTGATAATCATATGGTTTTTGTTAGTTTGATTATTGATATAATCTTGGTGCATTATCCTGTGGATAAATTGCTATTATCTCTTTCCTAATTTTATTTAAGATTTTTGCATCAATATTCATTAGGGAAATTGGTCTATAATTTTCTTTCTCTATTTTCACCCTACCTGGTTTAGCTATCAGCACCATATCTGTATCATAAAAGGAATTTGGTAGGATTCCTTCTCTTCCTATTCTTTAAAATAGTTTTCATATTATTGAAATTAATTGTTCTTTGAATGTTTGGTAGAATGCACAGGTAAATCCATTTGGCCTTGGAGATTTTTTTTTTGCTGAGGCAATTGGGGTTAAGTGACCTGCCCAAGGGTAATACAGCTAGGAGAGTTAAGTGTCTCACATCACATTTGAACTCAGATCCTCCTGACTTCAGGGCTGGTGCTCTATCCACTATGTGGAGATTTTTCTTAGGGAGTTAATTAATAGCTTGTTATATTTCTTTTTCTTAAATTATTTATGTAATTTTTTCCTCTTCTCTTAATCTGGGCAATATATATTTTTTAATTTTTGAAGCCCTCTTCTCCAATTCTCTATTAATTGGGGGGGACCCAGTCTGTCTCTTGTTTTATTCTTTTCCATCTTGTTGTTCTTCTAGATTTCATGATTTCTTGAAATTCATCATTCTACAAAATGAAATTGAGTATGAAACACATTTACTCAAATCATTTTCTACCCTGTCTGCAATAGATCATCATCCCCAGAATTTTTAGCTCCTTTTTCTATATATTGTCTTCTCTCATTAAACTGTGAGCTCTTTGAGGAAAGGGACATTTTGGTTAACTTTATAATTCCTTTCTTCATAACAACAGCATTTAGAACCCTGCTTTAATATACTGTAAACATTTAATAAATGTTAATTGACTGAACATGAAAGCAGGAAGATAAAGAAACATGCAGACATAGAAGAGAGAATGTTGCTGAAATACATAAAAGATAGAGATTTGGAAAAAACACAGAGAAAAGAAGATAGTTGAGAGAGGCAAAAGAAGAGGAAGGAAGGGTAAGGCTTTCTTAAGTTTCAAATTAAATTAATGAACTGTATTTTTATCTCTTATTCTGTGTGTGTGTGTGTGTGTGTGTGTGTGTGTGTGTGTGTGTATGGATCTCTCTGTCTCTCTCTGTGTCTATCTCTGTCTTTAGCTGTCTTTTTCTATATTTGTCTTTGTCTCTCTATCTCTCTCACTTTCTCTTTCTCTGTGAGTCCCTGTCTCTGTCTCTCTCCTACTCTTGTTCTCGCTCTATCTCATTAGATTTTGAACAGAAAAAAAATTGAGAAGGAGACAATGCCAAGATGGCAAAGAGTAGACAGGTCTTCTTTTCTGAACTCTTCCTGGCTTCCCTCATATCAACACCAGATCAAGAGTCTGGATGGGTTTTGGAGTGACAGAACTCAGAAATATTTGGAGTATAATAAATTTACAGCAAATTTACAATATTTTGGAAGAACTTCAGGAAAGGTCTGTCACAATAAGGCAGAGGGAGTGGGGAATGGGGGGAAATTGTTGCAGCCCAGTGCAGGCAGAGTGACCCAGGATAGAAACACTTTCATGTACTGGGAGAATCTAGCAGGAAGCTCATAGTCAAAATAAGCAGTATTTTGCTACTCTGTCCTGGATTAGAAGTCAGTAAATCAACAGACTAGTTGAGGGACCTCCAACACAACTACAGAAGGCAAATAGTGAGCCCCTGAACCACAGGACAAGAAGTGGAACTTGGCCATGCCTAAAGGAACGAAGTCCTCATCACCAGCCCCAAGATAACATGAAGGCACTGTCTCCTGCAGAGAATGATTGAGATGATCTCCCTTTTGCCCTAAGAGTATACCTCAACCTTAAAAAATGAGCAAAAAAAGCTTTGACCATAGATACCTTTTATGGAGACAGGGAAGAACAGACTTCAAACTCTGAGGATAAAAAAGGCAAAATGCCTCCAGGCAAAACCTGAAAAGGTCTCCATCTCACAAGCTCTCTTGGAGGAATTTTTTAAAAAGAACATAAAAAAGAGTTAGAAGAAAATGCAGAAATGAAATGAGAGCTTTAAAAAAAAGAAACAGAGATGTTTTCAGAAGAAAATTACTTCTTAAAAATAGTTTTGGCAAAATCAAAAAAGAAAGTTCCTTAAAAACCAGAATTTTTGAAATGGAAAAAATACCAATGAACAAAACAAGTCATTTAAAAGTTCATTTGGCCAAATGCAAAAAGGAATAAAAAACTAAATGGAAAAAATAATTCACTAAAAATTAGAATTGAATGAATAAAAGCAAATGAGTCAATGAAACAGCAAGCATAAGTCAAATAAAAAACAAAAGAAAAAAATAGAAGAAAATATGATACCTCATTAGAAAAATAACTGACCTAAAAAAATAGATCCAAGAGAGACAATCTAAGGATTATTAGACTACCTGAAAACCACACTGAAAAAAAGATCCTAGCCAATGTGTTTAACAAATCATCAAGGAAAACTGCCCTGTTATCCTAGAACCAGAGGATAAAAGAGACATTGAAATAATTGACCAAACACTTCCTGAAAAAGATTCCAAAATGAAAATTCCAAGGAATTTTGCAGCTAAATTTCAGAATTATCAGATAAAGGAGAAATCACTGTAAGTGGGCAAAAAGAAACAATTCAGATATTGAGAAGTTAAATTCAGAACTACCCAGATAGCATTCTCTTTGAAGGATTGTGGGGCCTGGAATACAATGTTCAGGAGGGCAAAGAATTTGGACTACAGGAAGAATGAAGTATTCAACAAAATTAAGCATTATCTTTCACAGGAAAAGTTGGATATTCAATGAAATAGAGGATTTTCATTTATTTTTTATGAAAAACCAAGACTGAACAGAAAATTTGGTCTTCAAATATAAAATTCAAAAGAAACATAAAAAGGTAAAAAGGGAATAAAAACCCTATACTTTTAAAGATTAAAATGTTTACATCCCTATATGACAAGATGATATGTTTAAGTCTTGACAACTGTATTTTTGTTAGGGATATACTTAGAGGGGATAGGTATGATTTGACTTTACTGTGACAATACAAAAAGAAACTAGGAGATTGAAGATGGAATGAAAGATGAGCAAAGAGGAGGCAAAATGGGATAAATTACATCACATTAAGGGGCAAAAATGACCTATTACAATTGAAGGAAAGAAGCGAGGGGAATGAGCATTGTGTGTACCTTAATCTCATAAGAGTTGGCTCGAGAGAGAATATCAGACATATTTAGTTTAATTCAGAAACTTGTCTTATCTTATGAGGAAATATGAGGAGAAAGGGAAAATGAGAGGAAGAGGTAATAAAATAAAAAACAGAAGTAGAAGGGAAAAGGGATAAGAAAGAGCGAGTATTTATACATTACTTTTATTATTTATGTTTGCACCTAGAATAGGTGACTGGAAAATTATCTAACTCAAAGCTTACCAGAGAGATCAACCTAACCTCAGAAATCCTCCAGATAAACCAGAGAACATTTAAGAGACCACATTATAACTACTTGAGTCCAGTCACTGTACTTTCTTTTTTTATTATATAATAGCTTTTTTTTTTTATTTCCAAAAACACACAAAGATAGTTTTCAACGTTCACCTTTGCAAAACTTTGTGCTCCAAATTTTTCTCCCTTTCTCTTTGCTTCCCAGACATGAAACAATCCAATATAGGTTAGATATATACAAGTCTTTTTTAACATATTTCCATATTTAGCTTGATGAGCAAATAAAATCAGATCAAAAGGTGAAAGCAGAAAAAACATGAGAAAAAAAAAGAAGTAAAGAAACAACAAAAAATGAAAATATTATGCTTTGATCTACATTCACTCTCTATAATTCTCTTTCTGCATGTGAATAGCACTTTACATCATAAGTCAATTGGAAATTATTTGAAGCACCTTAATGTTGAAAAGAGCCAAATCCATCACAAGTAATCATCACATAATCTTGTTCTTGCTGTGTACAATGTTCCCTTGGTTCTACCCACTTCATTTAGCATCAGTTCATGTTATTACAGGTTTTTCTGAAATTACCTTGTCCATCATTTCTTATAGAACAATAATATTCCATTACATATATATATCATAATTTATTCAACCATTCCTCAACTAATGGGCATACACTCAATTTCTAGAAGCCTGTACATTTTCACATAGGTATTGTGTGGAACCAGGTAAGATTTATGTTTTGGGTTCCCCAAACTATATTGAATATCTTATCTAGAAACTGCTCCTGCCTGAAAATTGTGTAACTGCCTATAATCAGGTCACACAGATGTTAAGTCCTTATGTGCACTTTGTTTTTCACTCTCTATAAGGTTGACCTCCCAAAGACTAGAAAAGGAGCCACACCTTTTTTTGGCTCTCTCCTTTGCCAAAATGACCTAATAAAATTCTTTCTAAAACTATTTCAGGTTTTGGGGCTTGTTCTCAATCAATACCACATGAATTGAATTCCATCTCCTAGGGTTTAGTGGTGCTTAGTGGTGTCCAACTCTTCAGGGCCCCATTTGGTTGTTTGTTTTAGCAAAGATACTAAAGTAATTTGCCATTTTCTTCTTCAGTTTATTTTACAGATAAGGAAATGAATGTACACAGAATTAAGTGACTTGTCCAGGGTCACACAGATTGTGTCTGAGGCCAGATTTGAGCTTAGGCAGATAAGGCTTCTTGATTCCAATCTGACATTCCACTTTGCCACTTAGCTCCCCCACTGAAACAACTCTATTAAATGAATTAGTTGCCAGTAAAAAAAGACTAAGAAGTACCAGTCAGAACAATAAGAAGATAATTTAGGAAAAATAGTCACAAACCCAAAGAGGAGAGAGTATACAAATGCTGAACTAAATTCAAGGAGGATAATGATTAAGAGATCCTTTGATTTGACAAGTTAGAGATGCTTAGTAACTTGAAGAATTTGATCAGTTTTAGGTGAATGATGAGATCAAAAGCTACATTGCAATAGGTAAAAGAATAAGAAATAGAGGTACCTAAGATGAGCAATTTTCAGGGGTCGAGCTGAAAAGAGGAAGAAGTGAAGGATTTTTTGTTTTGATTTTTTATAATAATAGCTTTTTATTTTTCAAAATACATGCAAAGATAATTTTAAATATTCACCCTTATAAAATCTTGTATTCCAAATTTTTCTCTATCCCTTCTTCCCTTTTAACAAGTAATCTAATATAGATTTAAAATGCACAATTCTTCTAAGCATATTTCCACAAGTATCATTATGCACAAGAAAAATCAGATCAAAAGGGGGAAAAGATAAGAAAGAAAAAAAATAAGCAAATTAACAACAACAATAACAGGTGAAAATACTATTCTGTGATCGACATTCAGTCCCCATTGTTCTTTCTGGATACAGATATATCCATCACAAATCTATTATAATTGCCCTAAATCACCTGTTGAAAATAGACAAGTCCATTACAGTTGATCATCACATTGTTGTGTTTTAAAGATGAAAGAGACACAAGAGTGTCAGGCAATTGCAGAGGGATTAGTTCTCAGATTAATGATAGGAGTAGCATTGGGAACTTGGGAGAAAATGGAAGATAGATACAGAGAGATCATGGATGCAAGTAGAAGTGTTGGTCTTGGCAAGAAAAAAGACCATACGTCAATAAACAATAATTGATCACCACACCTGATTCATTAAATTTTGAGTTCCTTAAGAGCATCCACTATATTTTGTATTTATTAGTATAGTGCTTGTAATATAGTAGGTGCTAAATATATATTTATTGACTGATTGGCTACTGCATTTCCTACATTCATGCTCAGAAATTGTAGTATCTCACAGTTTTTTGATAAAGACTTGATAGAATGCCCCAATAAGTAGTCACACAGGCTCTAAGTTAGAGAACAAACTTTGATTTGAGCTTTGGGAGAAGACATGCTTATTGTGATCTAGTCCTAGAAGGACTCATATTTGAATTGCTAAATAGAGCATTGCATGCTGTTGATTAATAAACAATGATTCCATGCTTTGATGAGTCTCAATCCGACAGTGTTCTCTTCCACTAGCCAATATATATAACAGCACCTAAGTTTCCTTGCACCGGCATCTCCTCACCCCAACTTATTATCCACACAGCTGATATTAATTTTTCTTTCTTTTTATTTCAGTGGATCTTTAATATGCTTTGTTTTCACATTGAAAAAATTCCTTTTCTTCCTCCATTGGACCCTACCTTTATCCCACTCAGACAGCCATTCCTTACAACAAAGAACTTTTTAAAAGAAAAGGAGTAAGAATGAGGGAAAATTCAATAAACATAATCAATATGTCAAAAATAACTGACAGCAGTACAATGCTTCACAGCCATGGTTTCATATCTATAAAAAAAAGTGAGGATGACTCTCTTCATATCTCTTCTTTGTGGCCAAACATGTTCAATAGAATTTGTGTTATTAAAGTTCTTTGTTGCTATTCTTTATATTTTCATTGCTGTCCTGTGTATATAGTTGGATGTTGATTTGCTGGTTCTTAAACTAATGTTCTAAGCTTAGAAGTCTGACCTCATCCCCTACACCCAAGTCTGTCCAAGACACAGACTCAAGCTATTATTTCTAGGATTAAATATGAAATTCTCTGATCCTTTAAACTGAAACTTAAAGGAAGACAAGGTGGCCAGTAGTTAAAGGAGACAGAAAAAACAAGTGTTTCAGGCATAAGAGAAAGCCAGAGAAAATAGTCAGAGCCTGGAAAGGGAATGTCTTGTTTGTGGAATAGTCATGTCAGTGTCACTGCATAAAAGTGTACTTGTTAAATAATATAGTGTAAAGAACTGGAAAGCACTAAGTTATGAAGAGCTTTGGATGCCAAATATAATTTTTTTTCTATTTGATCCTGAGAGAGATTTGGGCAAGAAAAGTGGATATAAGAGACATTGGCATAGAATAGAGATAGTGATTAAATGCTAATGAGATCACCAAGTCCAAGAAGAATAGAGGGAGAAGGGAAGAAGGTCCATGATACATGAACTTGCTGCAATATTATTTGTTATGGGACAGAACTCTGAACTTGAAACAAAAGATTCTTATAAAGTACTAAGTCATTGGAATTGATAGAGACAATAGTTATCTAATTTAGCATGGTTCAGTATGATTGATTTAATCCTATAAGGAGATGTTATGGGCCAGAACTTGAAACAAGATACTAAGTGGAATTGAGGAGACAATGGTTAAATCTAGTTTAGCATTGATTTAATCTTACAACAAATAATGGTTTCCTAGTAATATGATTGGTGTGTACTCAGTGTGGAGCATTTAAGGGAGAAGCTCTCAGGGCCAGGAAAGACAAGCTCACTAGAAGCTCTTGGAGGCTGAGACAGATTCATGCTATTGTCCACCTTTATGGTGGCTGCAGGCTGAAGCACAAACCTTTGGAGTTGGGGACAATCAGAAGCCAGAGAAGGCAGGCAGGAGCTCAAGCTCTTGGAACCAAGAAAAGAGATAGACCTACAGAAAAACTAGCTGAGCCCCAAGTGAAGGAGGCAAGACTTTGAAGGAGACAATAAAGGATTTGGACTTTAACCCCTTGCTACTAGTGTGGTGATTACTGAACTAAAAAGAAGGCTACTCCCAGAGACCCAAAAGAAAACCTCAACAGAGAACATTCTATTTTAGAGAGAAGATTACAATTATTGAATGCTGAGAAGCCATGAATATGAAAACTATAGAGAAGTACTCAAAATTTTACATGTATGGATGATAAATATGTTAAGACTGATATGCACAATACTATAATATAAACAGAAAGAATATTAATCACAATAAGACTATATGTAATTTTCTAAACACTCCTTTAAAATATACATAATAATACCCCTCCTTTCTCTTTTGAAGAAATAGGAGAATATTACATATACTGTTGTGCTTCATTAATATTTTTGCTTGGTTTTACTTACCTACCTTTTTTGTCTCTTTCTCATGATTCTTTGTCATGAGGGATGTTCTACATATTGTGAAAAAGGAGTATATTGGGGAATGAAGACTATGTTTTTTTAAAAAAGTAAAGTAACAATTAAAAATATCTTGAACTTGCTTTTAAAAATTTACTTTAAATGTGTTTATTTTATGACCATTCTCAATTTTCCACATAGTATTTTTATGAATTCAAATTTTATAATCCTATATTCATAAGATATAATACATCACACAAAATTGTCAAGGGACTGCAATGTCATCAGTGTAGAAATGCCATTATAGTTATTCAAAATAATATGTTTCAAAATGCTCAAATCTTTGTTACATTCTTTTAGAACTAAATTTTCTCAATTAATAACCAAGAAATTTGCTAAACTTCTGTTATGAGCCAAACACTGTACTAAATCCACTTAATCCATAAAGAGAAAGAGGAGAAACTGTGACTATAATAGCCATGTGAAGGTTATTTATTCATGTTTGATGGGCCCTATTTGGTGATGAGTGAATGTGTTTTAACATTAGCCTCTAAAGAATATCTATCTTGGCATAATCAATAGGGCCTTTCTATAAAAGTTATTTCTAAAAGAGAAGCAAATATTGAAAATGACCACGTGGAACTAGAATCCTGTCACTGCCTAACAAAATTTGGCCATCTGGGAAAAACTCTTAGCAAGTGTCCTTTTGAATATTTGAGCTCAATTGTATGAATGCAGGCAGAGTCTCCTACTGAATTGTAGTAAAGGGCTCCAGAATAAGTATAGAATTTTATAAACCTAGAAAGAATATACTTTTTTCCTATATATTCCACAAGAACTTCACATTCATAAACATTTATTCCCTACCTCCTTCTTTCATTTCCATGTTCTCTGTTTTCCATTTGAAAGTTTAAAAAAAATAAATAAATTGTTTTCCTGAATAGTCCTGCCTTGTTTTTGATGCCTTTCCCTAGTGTACCCCCTCACAATAGCAGCTAAATGCAGTGAAAACAAATCATAAGGAGTTTATGATGGGGCAAGTACTTTCTTCCTTCTTATGTAGAATTCTTTCCAAAAAGAAAATCTATAAAGGGAATGGATCAAAGTACTACCTCTAAGAGAGGATATGATTGAAGGGATGACTGGGTGGGTCTATTGCCATTTCTATCCACTATCCTTTGGGCCTAAAGAGAGAAGCACCTTAGAGTGCTTTTCAAAAAGCACACAGAGGAGTGAGAAAACTCAAAAATTGGACTAAATTTGGTCAGAAAGACAGGAGAAGCTAATAATATGGGGAAACTGGTAATGTAGGAAAGCAGGAATTAAATGCAAAATTCCCAGGATCAGAGAATTTCGCAGTAGCTAAAGCCATAAAGATCAGCCCTCTCATTTTATATCTAAGCAAACTGAGGCCCAAGGAGCTGACTTGCAAGATAATTATCATAGTTGGGATTTAAATATACTCTTTTAAATACTAATTTGGGTGCTTCTTATTAGACTGAAGAAGTATAGAAAACATATCATTGGATTTAGCCTTCTTTTTGCTGATTATTTGTTTCTTCGGATCTATCCTTCTGAGTCTGTGACACTACCTATATGCCTGATTTGGCTTTGGTAAACTCATGACCCATTGTAATGTGCTGTTCTCTCCAGAAACTGCAGATCGCTCTCTGGTCTAGAGGAGAGACTTCTTCCTCCAGAGAGCCACCTGAACTCTGGCCTAGAGCAGAGACTCTTCTTTACTCCAGAGAGCTGCCTCAAGTCTGGTCCAGACAAGACTCTCTATCTCTCCAGTGCCGCCCTCTTTTATCCTCCCAGAGAATGGGCGTGGGATAATGCAAGGGCTTCTGGGAAAAATTACTTCAACCAATGAACTTGCTCCTCCTAAGAATGCAAGCTCCTCCCCAGGAGTTCACAAGTAAAACTCCCAGTAAAGGCCAGAACTAGAGACTTGTTAAGTACCGACTTAGCACTTAGTAAGAACCTAATATCTCATTAATTCTCATTAGCACTTAGTAAGAACCTAACATCTCCCCCTTTCTTTTGATTTAGAACATAGGGTGGTCATGACCTTGAAACATAAATCCATCAAAATGGGAGGCATTACACATAATTACATAGATTACATAAGCACATAGTAACATAATAACATAGTAACATAGTACATACTAGAAATATATAACAAATCAAATAATCATAAATTGAGAATTTATAAATCTCCATAAGTCCATTGTCTATTAGTCTCATCTTGTGTTAGGAAATCCAATGATTCCTGCTGGTTTTAAAGTTCTTTTTAACAGTCTTCTTATTAGCCATGCTCTTTAAGGGTCAGATGTTTCTTAGATTTTCTCCTTTGTTTCGAGGTCTTTCTCTTTTTCTGTCTCTCTCCATTGGACAAGGCAAATATGACTTGTTGGCACTCATCTAATTCCTTCTCCATCTGAAGAAATACAAGCAAACCCTCTCTCCCAGGCAGTTAACCTATCTAATTTCCTTCTATTTACCGCTTTCTAAATCTCTTCTCATCATCTGACAATTACATTGGAGTTGTTTGCACTGGACACAGCCCTGTTGGTTTAAGGCCTGTATTGTCCCCAAGTATAATCCATTTTTGCAATCTGATTGCCTTTTGGCTGACTGATCAGGTAATCCCTTTCTTCCATGTGATTGCTTTTCAGCTGATAGATCACATCAGAGTCCTGACCTTCCAAAGGCTCTTTGGGTGTAACCTCAGCTGCCACCATGCCCCAAGTCTTTTTTGCCTGAGGCCCTAGACCTGGGCCCCTCTTCCCATTTCCCTGAATTAGTCTACACTCTGATGCCCAATGGAATCCTTTGTTACATTTTGGACATGGGGTTTTAGGTCTTCTTTCACCCTGTCTTCTCACTCTATCTCCATATTTACACTGAGCTCTTAGATGTCCAATTTTTCCACATTGGAAACATCGACGAATTTCTCTAGCAGTCCCTTGCCAGGAGGGACCCTGTCGTTCCATGTTCATCATAGTCTGGGTGTAAAAAGCATTTGTTCCCACTGTAGCACAGTGTCTTATGATCTCCTCTAAAGGAGCATCTTTGTCTAATCCCCATATAATTCTTTTGCAAATCTCATTGGCATTTTCCTTAGTCAGATGTCTGGTCATTATTTTTGTAGCTGCATTTTCTCCAATAGTTCTTTTGACAGCAGTTTGCAAACATCCCACAAAATCTGCAAAAAGTTCATTGGGATCTTGCTCTAGTTTAGTGAAAACTTCTCCCCGATCTTTCTGTCCAGGGAGGATACCCCAAGCTTTTATTGCAGCCTTAGCAATTTGCTCATATATTGTCATGGTATAATTAATCTGTTCTGAGTTCTCTCCATACCGACCTTCACCAGCTAAGTGCTCAAAAGTGAATTGTGTGTTAACTTCTATTTCCAAATTGCATCTGACTTGGATTTTACATAATTCATGAAACTCCGCAAGCCATAACAAATTTTGTCCATGTTCTAGACATGTCCTTGCTATGGATTTCCAATCATTTGGAGTTAGGACTTCATAAGACAAACCATCTAGTAATATTTTAACATAAGCTGATGTAGCCCCATAAAGGGTACAAGCTTTTTTCAATCTTTAATTTTATTCAAATCTAAAGGTGTATATCTTCTCCTTTTTTGACCTACAGAGTTAATATCTTCAATCACAGGATATGCATGTATAAAATCACTTATATCATGTCCTTCTCTCTTAGCTTTAACCAATGCTTTTTCTAATCTTGTCATAGGCTTAGGCTGTTTCACAGGTGATTCTGTTTGTGTTTCTGCCTCTTCCCCTCCTCCTTCTTGCTCCACCCCTAAAGGATTAATTGAGAGAGGAGATGGGAAATGCTCCTGTTGCTCAGAATTGTACTTAACTTCATTGTTATCTGATTCATCCTTTTCACCTAGTTTAGTTGACACCTCCCCATTTTGCTCCTTCTTCTCTTCCTTTAGAATAACAATTTTTAAAGTCATTTGGATTAAATTGTAGGTATGAAGTGTATCTTTGGAAATTGAGTTTGGTTTGGAATTGTAGTGTTCACCTAATTGCTTTCCTACTAATTCCCATTCATCTAGATCCAATTCTTCTTCCAGAGAAAAACAAGGACATATGACCTTCACAGTTTTTAAAAGTTCAGTAATCTCCTCCAAAATTATAACCAATCCTTGGCTTTTCATAACCTTGATGATGCTCTCTAAACATTTTCCTTGAACAGAAGGCGTTTGCCCCATTTCACTCTAAGAGACTGCTGGTTTAGCCCTTAACAAGTTAAGTTCCTTATTTGTCTATTAGAACGCTCACTTAATCTTTAACAAAGTTTCCTTGTTACTCATGGTTCTGGGTCAGAGAGACTGAGATCTGGATCGGAGGCTTTTTCCACTGGAATCAGGATCGTGTCTGTCCCTGTTCAGGTGCCAAATTGTAATGGTCCTGTCTAGCTCCTCTGAAGGGCTCAGAATAAGTCCTTAAATGCTAAGGTCTGGTCTAGCTCCTCTGAAGGGCTCAGAATAAGTCATTTTCAGGATAAGCAAAAGTCCTTCCCCCACATTGTGCATCAAAGTGTAATGTTCTGTTGTCTCCAGAAATTGCAGATCTCTCTCTGGTCTAGAGGAGAGACTTCTTCCTCCAGAGTTTTTCCAGTTTTACATTTATCTGTATTCCCAATACCTAGCAATCAATCATTTAACTAACAGGAATTTTATTAATGCTACTAAGTGCTTATTATATACCAAGCACTAAATAATAATGACAATGCAAATAGGTCTAGGAAAAGTTGAGATCTATTATTAAGATTATGTTCCCTCAGGTCAGACCCAGACACTAACCTAGATGAATATATGAAATGTTGTCTTACTTCAAAACAGTAGAACTTGCCATGACTGAGTAATGGACATGTTTCAGACAAACTAAAACTAAAAAGAAATGTTTGGGGGATGAGAGTAAGACACCCAGATTAAGAAGTCATAAAAAGTCAGGGAAAAATTTAAATATGTATTAGTAGAAAAGAGCAAAGTGTAAGAGAGTGAACTAGAAGGAGGTATGGGGAGGGAGAGATAACAAATGCTTGTAAATCCAAAGAATTTTAATGGAAAACATGCAATCTTGTCATTGTTGGATATAGAGTAAAGGAAAGTTGTCCATGCTTCAATTATGATTTTTTTTTAAAGTTAGATTGCATACCATGAAAATCAAAACGTGGCAGCAAAAACCAGCTGGTTCTAAAGCCTAAGAAGAATCAGTAGGACACAGAGGGACTGAAGGAAAAGAACTAGAGATAACTGTGAATATTCGTAGAGTGAAGAGCTCCCTATAACATCCCTTCTATACCTTTCTCAATAGCTATATCTTACATATA
The DNA here is from genome assembly GCF_048593235.1 of Sminthopsis crassicaudata. Classification (NCBI taxonomy): domain Eukaryota; kingdom Metazoa; phylum Chordata; class Mammalia; order Dasyuromorphia; family Dasyuridae; genus Sminthopsis; species Sminthopsis crassicaudata. Next base: position 679,261,456 of record NC_133617.1, read on the forward strand.
ATAGAACTTGCTGCTCATATTTGCTTTAAAGTTCATATATTCTATAATTACTCCTTGGATGCATTTGAAGGCCAGGATGAAAAGGATCAATTTATCTTATCCACATGTTTGTTAGTATCAATTAGGGGAAGAAATTTTACTTTCTAAACCTGAAGAAGAGGAAGTATCATAGTTGTGTTCTTACTATCCAACATTCTTTATGCCTCTCTCATTGGTATTACTAACTACGAATCCTAAAAGTTATTGCCACCAATGTTAAAATGAACAAGAGAAAATTTCCAAGGTAAAGGACTCCTTTTGTTCCCCCAAGATAAAAAAAAAGAGAGAGAGAGATGTTAATTATGAACAAAGTTTTGATTTGGTTTCTTGTTAATGGAAAGAGAATTCATAAGGGTGTTTCAAATCAAGTTTATTAATTTCCCAGTCAAGTTGATGAAAGGGAAGGCCTTTGTTTTGCATACATGATGAATACAATCACAAAGAGAATGTGGACTTTCTAACTAGGTCTCTACTGGGGAAAAAATAGAACTCCTGATAACTAGGGTTGCCTCTGATAAGATTATCTGGTGGTTCTCAGGAAGACATGCTCATCAGAACAGCCATCCCTCTCTTAGGTAGATTATCATAGGCAGGAATGCTCCTTTAACAAGAATCCATTCTCATTCATTCCAACCATCTTCTAGATATTTCTAATCATTGGTGACCTTCACAAGGGGAGGGGTAAATGTGGATATATTCTCCATGTGTCACTTCTTATAAGATACCTCCAAATAAAGGTTCACATCCTGAAATATCATCAAGTAGACATTGTACATTATAAAGGACTCTTCTACTCAACTACCCTTTGCACTCTTTGAGAAACCAAGTCAAAACTCCAGTTCTTAATTTTCATTACTTTACTTTAAAGAGGAAAAAAAATGGATGGGCTTTCATTCTAAGTGAACATTTCCTTCCCTAATATATGTAGCCCACACACAGAGAGATACATACTTTCTACTCCAATTTTTTTTATTGTTCTTAAACAAAATCAAACTAATTATTTTATTACATATTGATCCATATCCCCAATTTAAAAATAGGCATTTGGAGGGCTTCAAGAATTATCTTCTGCTTGATAACTACTTAAAGTAAGTTGAAAAATATTCATCAGACTCTTCCAAAATTAATAGTTCTTAGATTCTCTCCAAATTAAGTATTTTGTAAGAACATAAGCTTCCACTATTTAAAAGGCCTCAACATTACACTTAAACCCCAATACATAATTATATAAATTTTTAAATTTATTGCCACTTATAATATTGCTTAAAGGGCTTATATCAAGCTAAAAATTTCACAAAGAAAAATACAGGGAAAATAAATAATAAATGAAAATATAACTATTTTGCCAATTGCCAAAAATTTTATTATTTTGCTTTACTAAAACTATTACACAAAAATGGACAAGAATCTCTGTCTTAGAGTGTTTCATATGACACTCGGAGTTCATGACTTGCTCAAAATCATAATATTTTTTATAGGATCTAGTTGAAGCTGGCTCTTTTTGACTCATTAATGGTTTAATGGCTAGAAGTGTATGGTTACTTTTCCAGGACATGGAGAGAAATGATTTCTCTGACAAGAAATCATCTTCTGAAATCTCAGATAGCTAGTTACATTAGTAGAATACCCAGTAATGAAAATCATTCAGGGTCTCTTTGTCCTCTCAGTAAGTGGAAACATGATCACACTTTTAATATGAAGGTGTACCTCATATGATTCCAAATAAAGTCTTCCTTTCTAATATTGTCGAGTTGATTGAGGAACTTATTTAATTAATCAATGATTCCATTATCAATCTCCCTTACATAATTACAAAATTTGTTTGTTGCCAGACACTTGATAAGTATTCCAAAGCTCAATGAAACAATAGTGTCAGAAATCTGTCCATTTTGGCCTTTTCCCCATTACATCTTTCCCTTATGTATCTATACTCCTGAATTGGAATAGCTTCATGAAATCAGACATATACTATTATTTAACAAGAGTTGGAGCACATATACCTAAAAAGGGAAACATTTTGTCTTTTACAAATTGTCACCATTTACCATTTATTCTAGCCCTCTTTTCTTTTGAAGAGTTAAACTAACAATAATTTGACTTGAATTCTTTTATACTCTTAAAAAACACATATGTTTTTTTTTTCCGTAAAATAGACATATTATGCTCTCTTAGCAAAAGCCTAGCAAAAAAAGCTACTCAGATTTTGCAAGGAAACTATTCACACTATTTTCCACTCAGTTTAAACAAGACTAGCTGGAAAGATCCCAAATGAGCTTTTGTGGGAGCCTTCCTGTCCACTCTTGAGTAGGAAAAACTTCAGTGGAATTGTAGTTCTCTGAAATAAGGAAACATTAGGCTCAATCTCCAGACCAAACACATTAGAATAAATATAAGCAAACCTTTAGGATATTTAACTGAAGTTTTGGAAAAGGCAGCCTCCACTAGAAAAGACAGTAAGAATTTGTCTGTTGTTTATTTATTTTTACAACATTAGACAGAAGCACTCAACTTAAAATACCAAGAATATTGAAAATTCAATGAGCAGTAAAATATCTCACTAAATCAAAACTTTTAAGCCATTAAATGCAAACATTAATACAAAATCAACATAGAAAATTGTGATCCCAATTCACAAACTATTATTCACAATATTTGGTCTTATATTTGGGACACATTAAAGAAAAAAAAATTTAAATACATATTCCTTATAAGGAAAAAAACCTGAGTTCTATCTATATGCCATTGCTAGTTAACCAAAAAGCGCTTTACAATCAGACCACTAATTGTAATGTTCTTTTCTCTAAATTACAATCGTTCTCTTGGAACAGGTCTCTTGGGGAGCTTCTGGAAGCAGCCTAAGTTTCAGTTCAGTTCAATAATCCCAAAATGCAGCCAGGAGTTAAAGTCCAAATCCTTTATTTTCTCCTTCCAAGTCTTGTCTCCTTTACTTGGGGCTCAGCTACTTTTCTGGAGGCCTTCCTCTCTCCTTGGTTCCCTGATAGTTTTGTCCAAATGTCTCCAGCCAGCAGAAAGGTGGAAGTAGGAATGAATCTTGACTCTGAATCTCCTAGAGCTTCCTTGAAGTTCTCCCTAAGTGCTGAGAGCTTTTCGCTTATATGTCCCACACTGAGTATACACCAAACATTATATCACTAGGAAACCGTTATTTGTTGTAGGATTAAATCAATGCTAAATTAGATTTAACCATTGTTAATACTTAATTCCACTCAGTAACTTGTTTCAAGTTTTGGCCCATAACATCTACTTGTAGGATCAGATCAATCACTCTGAACCATGCTAAATTAGATAATTATTGTCTCTATTCATCCCAGTGACTTAGCACCTTGTAAGAATCCTAACAACTAACTGATAAAAGTCAATAGGAAATTAGAAGAAACCATAAAAACTAGAAAATAAGGCATATAATCAGCAACAGTGGTTTAGAATACAAACTCAGATCTAAAATCATCTGACCAACACATTTCCCTGCTCAATAAACTCTAGCCATTTCTTTGCACTTCTAGGATCAAATAAAAAATCCTTTTTTTTTGTTTTTGTTTTTGTTTTTGTTTTTGTTTTTGTTTTCAAAGTCATTTATAAACTGTCTTTCTACCTTATCAGTGTTCATAAACTTTATACTCACTACATACTCAGCTGTTCAGTGACATTGACCTCCATCTGTAAACTTTAGGCATTTTCACTAGCTATCTTTCAAATCTAGAATTCTTTCCTCATCAAATTGGTCTCCTGTCATCCTTGGCTTCATTCTAGTCCTAATTTAAATCCTACCTTTTACAAGAATTCTTTCCCAATACCCCTAAATTCTAATGCCTTTCATCGGCTGCTTACCTACAGTTTTTCCTGTAGATATCTTTTCCGTACAGCGACACTGGCATACTATCTCCCTCATTAGGTTGTGAGTACCTTGTAAGCAGGGATTAATTTTTTTTGTTTTCTTTTATCTACAGCATTTAGCACTGTACTGTGCATATGGCATATAGTTAATAAATAATAATTGATTTTGCTTGGTTGATTATAAACAATAGTTGTGCAAGATTAAGATATGTATCTTTTAAAAGACTGAGAAATAAAACATGTTTAAAAATACTCAATTAATCCAGATCATTTAAGACTATTTAAAAGAAGTAGATAAAAGAGGTAAAGGGAAAAGTGAAAAAAATTAATAGGTCTAGAATGGTTTTCATTATAAACTTTTCTTTACCAATGACAAAGAAACTATCATAATTGGACACCAAAATATCTGACATTCTACAAATTTCACTGATCACTTGCCACAAAAATAAAGTCAGATTTAAATAATTGGAAAGACATTCAGTGTTCTTGGATAGGCCGAGCGAATATAATAAAGATGACAATATTCCCCAAACTAATCTATTTATTTAGTGCTATACCAATCAGACTCTCAAGAAACTATTTTAATGACCTAGAAAAAATAACAACAAAATTCATATGGAAGAATAAAAGGTCGAGAATTGCAAGGGAACTAATGAAAAAAAAGTCAGAGGAAGGTGGTCTAAGTGTACCTGATTTAAAGCTATATTATAAAGCAACAGTCACCAAAACCATTTGGTATTGGCTAAGAAATAGACTAGTTGATCAGTGGCATAGGTTAGGTTCACAGGGCAAGATAGTGAATAAAAATAGCAATCTAATCTTTGACAAACCCAAAGATCCCAAATTTTGGGATAAGAATTCATTATTTGACAAAAACTGCTGGGAAAACTGGAAATTAGTATGGCAGAAACTAGGCATGGACCCACATTTAACACCACATACTAAGATTAGATCAAAATGGGTCCAAGATTTAGACATAAAGAACGAAATCATAAATAAATTGGAGGAACATGGGATGGTTTACCTCTCAGACTTGTGGAGGAGGAAGGAGTTTGTGTCCAAGGGAGAACTAGAGACCATTATTGATCACAAAATAGAACATTTTGATTACACCAAATTAAAAAGTTTCTGCACAAACAAAACTAATGCAAACAAGATTAGAAGGGAAGTAACAAATTGGGAAAAAAAATTTACAGTTAAAGGTTCTGATAAAGGCCTCATCTCCAAAATATACAGAGAATTGACTTTAATTTATAAGAAATCAAGCCATTCTCCAATTGATAAATGGTCAAAGGATATGAACAGACAATTTTCAGATGATGAAATTGAAACTATTTCCACTCACATGAAAGAGTGTTCCAAATCACTATTGATCAGAGAAATGCAAGTTAAGACAACTCTGAGGTATCATTATACACCTGTCAGATTGGCTAAGATGACAGGAACAAATAACGATGAATGTTGGAGGGGCTGTGGGAAAACTGGGACACTGATGCATTGTTGGTGGAGTTGTGAAAGAATCCAACCATTCTGGAGAGCAATCTGGAATTATGCCCCAAAAGTTATCAAAATGTGTATACCCTTTGACCCAGCCATACTACTACTGGGCTTATACCCCAAGGAACTACTAAAGAAGGGAAAGGGACCTGTATGTGCCAAAATGTTTGTGGCAGCCCTTTTCATAGTGGCTAGAAGCTGGAAGATGAATGGATGTCCATCAATTGGAGAATGGTTGGGTAAACTATGGTATATGAATGTTATGGAATATTATTGTTCTATAAGAAATGACCAACAGGAGAAATACAGAGAGGCCTGGAGAGACTTACATGAACTGATGCTGAGTGAAATGAGCAGAACCAGAAGATCATTATACACTTCAACAATGATACTGTACGAGGATGTATGCTGATGGAAGTGGATTTCTTCAACATAGAGAAGAGCTAATCCAATTCCAATTGATTAATGATGGACAGAACCAGCTACATCCAGAAAAGGAACACTGGGAAATGAATGTAAACTGTTATTTTTACCTTCTGAATCCAATTCTTCCTGTGCAACAAGAAATTTGGTTCTACACACATATATTGTATCTAGAATATACTGTAATATATTTAACATATATAAGACTGCTTGCCATCTGGGGGAGGGGGTTGGGGGAGGAAGGGAAAAAATCTGAATAGAAGTAAGTGCAAGGGATAATGTTGTAAAAAATTACCCATGCATATGTACTGTCAAAAAATGTTATAATTATAAAATAAAATAAAAATTAAAAAAAAAAGAAAAGGGAAAAAATTAATAGGTCTAGAATGGTTTTCATTATAAACTTTTCTTTACCAATGACAAAGAAACTATCATAATTGGACACCAAAATATCTGACATTCTACAAATTTCACTGATGGAAAACAAAGATGGGAAAAGCAGATGAATGAAAGTAGGGATACAGAAAAAATGAATAGTACAATTTTGTGCTGATTGAGAGTTCTCAAAGTGATTGAAAGAGAGGAACTATCAAATGAGTATAGAAAGCAGGGTTGTCATTATCCAAAAAAGAAGAGAAATTATGATGGTATCGATCAATTCTGATATATATATAGTTTTAATTTCATCATCTGAAAATTGTCTGTTCATATCCTTTGACCACTTATCAATTGGAGAATGGCTTGATTTCTTATAAATTAAAGTGAGTTCTCTGTATATTTTGGAGATGAGGCCTTTATCAGAACCTTTAACTGTAAAAATGTTATCCCAATTTGTTACTTCCCTTCTAATCTTGTTTGCATTAGTTTTGTTTGTGCAGAAACTTTAATTTGGTGTAATCAAATTTTTCTATTTTGTGATCAATAATGGTCTCTAGTTCTCCTTTCGACACAAATTCCTTCCTCCTCCACAAGCCTGAGAGGCAAACTATTCTATGGTCCTCTAATTTATTTATGACTTCATTCTTTATTCCTAAATCTTGGACCCATTTTGATCTTATCTTAGTATGTGGGGTTAAATGTGGGTCCATGCCTAGTTTCTGCATTTACAAAATCTTATGAGAATAATTTGTTATTGTTTTCTTTTAATTGGACAGGCAATTGGGGTTAAGTGACTAGCCTTCACAGCTAATAAATGTTAAGTGACTGAGGCCAAATGTGAACTCAAGTTCTCCTGACTCCAAGATCAGTATTCCATCTACTGAACCTTCTGGCTGCCCTCATGAGAATAATTTAAAGACATCAAGAACATACTTTATAAAAGTCTATTCAACAAGAATTTATTGAATTTGGGAGTCTACCTGCTAACTCGAAACAAAGTCCAGTTGCAAGAGATACAAAGAGAAATCCCACTTAAAATAACTGTCAATAAAATATTTGGGAATCTATCTGCCAAGGGAAAGTAAGGAACTATATGAGCAAAACTACAAAACACTTTCCACACAAAGTCAGAACTAAGCAATTGGAAAAATATCAAGTGCTGATGGGAAGGATGAGCTAATTTATCAAAAATGACAATACTTCCTAAATTAATCAATTTATTCAGTGACCTACTAATCAAAGTCCAAAGAAATTATTTACAGAGTTTAAAAAATAATAAAGTTCAAACGAAATCATAAATAAATTGGAGAAACAGGGGATGGTTTACCTCTCAGACTTGTGGAGGAGGAAGGAATTTGTGTCCAAGGGAGAATTAGAGACCATTATTGATCACAAAATAGAAAATTTTGATTACACCAAATTAAAAAGTTTCTGCACAAACAAAACTAATGCAAACAAGATTAGAAGAGAAGTAACAAATTGGGAAAACATTTTTACAGTTAAAAGTTCTGATAAAGGCCTCATCTCCAAAATATACAGAGAATTGACTTTAATTTATAAGAAATCAAGCCATTCTCCAATTGATAAATGGTCAAAGGATATGAACAGACAATTTTCAGATGATGAAATTAAAACTATTTCCACTCATATGAAAGAGTGTTCCAAATCACTATTGATCAGAGAAATGCAAATTAAGACAACTCTGAGATATCATTACACACCTGTCAGATTGGCTAAGATGACAGGAACAAATAACAATGAATGTTGGAGGGGCTGTGGGAAAACTGGGACACTGATGCATTGTTGGTGGAGTTGTGAAAGAATCCAACCATTCTGGAGAGCAATCTGGAATTATGCCCCAAAAGTTATCAAAATGTGCATACCCTTTGACCCAGACATACTACTACTGGGCTTATATCCCAAGGAAATACTAAAGAAGGGAAAGGGATCTGTATGTGCCAAAATGTTTGTGGTAGCCCTTTTCATAGTGGCTAGAAGCTGGAAGATGAATGGATGTCCATCAATTGGAGAATGGTTGGGTAAATTATGGTATATGAATGTTATGGAATATTATTGTTCTATAAGAAATGACCAACAGGAGAAATACAGAGAGGCTTGGAGAGACTTACATCAACTGATGCTGAGTGAAACGAGCAGAACCAGAAGATCATTACACACTTTAATAATGATACTGTATGAGGATGTATTCTGATGCAAGTGGATATCATCAACATAGAGAAGAGCTAATCCAATTCCAATTGATTAATGATGGACAGAATCAGCTACATTCAGAAAAGGAACACTGGGAAATGAGTGTAAACTGTTATTTTTACCTTCTGAATCCAATTCTTCCTGTGCAACAAGAAATTTGGTTCTACACACATATATTGTATCTAGAATATATTGTAATATATTTAACATGTATAAGACTCCCTGCCATCTGGGGGAGGGGGTTGAGGGAGGAAGGGAAAAAATCTGAACAGAAGTAAGTGCAAGGGATAATGTTATAAAAAATTACCCATGCATATGTACTGTCAAAAAAAGTTATAATTATAAAATAAAATAAAAATTAAATTAAAAAAATAATAAAGTTCATCTAGAAGAACAAAAGGTCAAAAATTTCAAGGGAATTAATGAAAATGCAAATGAAATGGCCTAGCTTTACTAAACCTAATACCATATTATAAAGCTGCAGTCATCAAAACCATTAGGTTCTGACTAAAATATAAAGTAATCAATTATGGAATACATTTGGTACACAAGACACAATAGTAAATGACAATAGTAATCTAGTGTTTGATAAACCCAATGACATCAGTTTCTGGGATAAGAACTCAGTATTTGATGAAAATTATTTGGAACATTGGAAATGAGTATAGTAGAAACTAGACATTGACCCACACCTAACATCCTATACCAAAATAAGGTTGAAATGGGTTCATGATTTAGACATAAAGAGGGATATTATAAGTGAATTAGAAGAACAGAGGATAATCTATCTCTCAGGCCTAAAGAAGGAAGGAATTTGTTACCAAAGAAGAACAAGAGTACCTTATTGAAAAGTTTTTGTGTAAACAAAACCAATGCAGATAAGAGTAGAAGAGAAGCAATAAACTGGGGAAAGTTTTTACATCCAAGGGTTCTGAAAAAGGCCTTATTTTTAAAATATAGATAGAATTGACTCAAATTTATAAGAATACAAGCCATTCTTTAGTTGATAATCAAAGATTGTAAAAAAAATTTCAGATGAAGAAATTGAAACTAGTCCAAGTCATATGAAAAATGTTCTAAATCACTGTTGATCAGAAAATTGGTACTCTGAAGCAGTCTGAGATACTCTGAAGTACCACTACACACTGCTCAGCTTAGAAAAGATGACAGGAAAAGATAATGATAAATGTTGGAGGAGATGTTGGTAAACTGGGACACTAATATATTGTTGGTGGAGTTGTGAACTGATTCAGCCATTCTGGAAAGCAATTTGGAACTATGCCCAAAGAGTTATCAACTGTGCATACTCTTTGATTCAGCAATGACTCCACTGGGTCTGTGTCCCAAAGAGATCATAAAAAAGGGAAAAAGTCCTATGTATGCAAAAAATGTTTTTAGCAACTCTTTATATAGTGGTAAGAAACTGGAAATTGAGTGGATGCCCATTAGTTGGACAAAGATTAAATAATTTATGGTAAAGTAATGTTATGTAATATTATTGTTCCATAAGAAACAATCATCAGGATAATTTCAGAGAGACCTGGAGAGTCTTACATGAACTGATGCTGAGTAAAGTGAGCAGGACCAGTAGAACTTTGTACACAAAAACAACATTATGTAATGATTATTTCTGACAGACATGGCTCTTTTCAAGAGCAATATAATTCAAGCGAGTTCCAATATTCTTGTGATCAAGAGAGCCATCTGCACCCAGAGAGAGAACTGTAGGGACTGAGAATACTAATATATTCACTTTTTTTGTTGTTTGCTTGCATTTCATTTTCTTTGTCTTTCTTCCTTTTCATTTGATTTTTCTTGTGCACCATGGTCATTGTAGAAATATATACATAAGAATTACACATGTTTAACATATATTAGATCACTTGCTTCTAGAAGAGAGGGGGAAAAGAGAGTTAAAATTTTAAAATAAGATTTTGCAAAGATGAATGTTGAAAATTATCTATGCATTTCTTTTAAAAATAAAATACTTTGATAAAAAGAAAGAAAATCAAGAATTTATTGAATACTATTATGTTTCAAGTCCTGGTGATACAAAGAAAGGCCAAATATAGTCCCCATGAGTCCAAAAGCTCACAGGGAAAAATCCAGCTTTACAAAGGATTTTCTATAACATTACACAACTTTGGTTTCATATAATAATGATGTGCCTAGATGATCAGAACCCACTTTAAAATTTCGTTTCATAGAGATAAATACAACTTTAAACACACTCCTCCCACAAGGTATAGCCTATATATATTCTAGGATTATTCCTTGAAAAACATGAATTAATTTTGTTTGATGATACCATGATAACTAATATCAACTAGAATATAAATCACAGAATTAAGGAATTTATTAGTCATAAGGATCTTAGTAACCAACTTATCCAAACATATATCCTGAAAAAAAATTCCATTATAACACAACTACAAGTGATTATCCAATTTTTGCCTAAAGACTTGAAATGATAGAGAACCACTACTTTCTCCCAAAGAAGCTTCAAAGTCATATAAAAAAGGTAGGAAAATGTCAAAAGATATGAGAGGAGTGCTAAATGCTATAGAATTATGAAAAAGAGCCAACAAGTTGGAAAAAGGAACCAACTACTTAAAAAGTAAAATTGGACAAATGAAAATGTAGATGCAGAGTTCACTAAAGAAAACAATTCCTTAATGTGTAAATTAGCCAAATGAGAAAGGAACAAAAGCTAACTGAAAAAAATAACTCCTTAAAAGTTAGAATTGGAGAGTGGATTCTAGCAAGATAAAGTGTAGAAATTTCCAAGCTCTCCAGATTTCCCCCACAAATCAAATGCCACAAGACAAACATGTCATGAAAAATACATAAGAGTTGGAGAAGAATAGTGTTCCTCCTGAGATAACCAGAGAAGATTGGATAAAAGATCCCTGTACAGAGATTTAACTAATGTTAAGCCTAAACATCACTGTCAACAGAGTAAGTGAGGAGCCCTGATCCTAGCTGGGTTTAGAGGTAGCCTTAGCCCCTACTATAGGAACTTTCACCTCCCAAATAGTATGGAGAATCTGGGGTCATTTCTTACAGAACAATAATATGCTATAACATTCATATACCACAGTTTATTCAGCCATTCTTCAATTAATGGGCATCCATTCAATTACCAGTTTCTAGCCACTACAAAGAAAGCCACTTTAAAGAAGATCATCTTTAAGATCTCTTTGAGATATAAGCCCAGTAGTACCACTGCTGGATCAAAGGGTATGCACAGTTTGATAATTTTTTGAGATGCAGCAGTGTCTTTACTGGGTATGTATCCCAAAGAAATCTTAAAGGAGGGAAAGAGACTCACATGCATGTCCAAAAATATTTGTAGCAGACCTTTTGTAATGGCAAGAAACTGGAAACTGAGTGGATGCCCAATAGTTGGGCAAGTTATAATAAATTAATGTTATGGAATATTCTTATTCTATAAGAAACTATCAGTAGGATGGTTTCAAAGAAATCTGGAGAGATGATGCTAAGTGAAGTGAGGAGAACCAAGAGAACACTGTACATAGTAACAGCACAAAATACTATGTCTTGAAAAAATAATATAATACTGAATGGAGGAAAAAAGGACCATTCAGTGAATTCTCCCATTTTCAGGATTTTGTCTTAAACAAACTTGAATTAAATAGAAATTTGACATTTAAAAGCCAATATCAAAAACTAACTTCAAGGGACTCAATAAAGAATAACTGTTGATGTTTTATACATGAAAATATAAACCATATATCTAAGATTTTTATTAGTAATTGTATATTCCAAAAGAAAGATTAGGATGAAGTTAAATGTGATATCATTTTAAAAATCAAAACCATGTAATAAAAGGTAAAAAACAGTAATTATACTATAAAAATTACTTGCAAGAGGAAGAACAAACACAGAGGAATGTGTTGAGGATAGAAAGTGTGTAATTCTTAAATTCTATACATATTAGGAATGTAGCCCATTTGTTCCAAAAAATATATTCTATATATTGTTCCCATAGGGATATTTAGCTATAGATATATCCATGCATATATACTTTTCAGTGTATGTATATAATGGTGTATGTGTGTGTTTTTATATATATATATATATATATATATATATATATATATATATATATATATATATATATATATATATATATATATATGTATATATATATATATATATATATATATATAGGTATGGGTGTCTGTGAGTGTGGAGATGTGTATATATCAAAAAATATAATATCCTCCAAAATCTATTAAAAAAAGAGGAGGAGGGAATAGTATAAGATGGAATATAGAACAGTATATAGATTAACAGGAGTGGGATAAATTGTGTAGATTAATGGGAAAGGAATAAAGAACCAGCATAAAGCTGGGGCTATGGATGAGGGAGGGATCTTGAGGCAGGGTAAGAAGGCTAAATAATAGCAAGACAAGCTATCAGGTAGAAGGAAAGTAAAAGAATTGGCAGGGATAGAAAACAATAGATAATGCATATGTATGTATGGTTGAATATATGCATGTATATGTATATGTGAATATATATATATATATATATATATATGTATATACATAGATAGATGAATGATAGATTGATAGATAGATATGTAAATATTTAAAAAACCTTAATTGTAGCCTGCTTGGAGACAAATGGGGGAAAGAAACAGGGTAGAAAAGAATAGCAGAAAACAAAAAAAAGTCTAAAAGAAAAAAAGAAGAGTTCTGAATACAATGTGTTCCATTATTAAATATGCTTTCTTGAAATAGAAATTTATTGTTACATATTTTAAATCCTCCCTTATGTTCTGCTGTGCACATGACAATGTGTTTTTTTTTTCTATTTTCTTTTTGTTTTAAATAAAATAAAAAAGTTAGAGTTGGGCACATAAAAATAAATGAATCTATGAGACAAAAAAATCAAATAAATTAAAAATAATGAAGACATAGGATAAACTATGAAATACCTTATTGGAAACACAACTGACCTGGAAAATAGATCCAGGGAAGACATCAGAATCATTGGACTACCTAAAATCCATAATCAAAAAGACAACCTGTACCATATCTTTCATGAAATTATGAAGGAAAAATTCTCTGACATCCTGGGAGCAGAGGGTAAAATGGGCATTGAAAGAATCCACTAACCACCTCAGAAAACAGATCCTAAAATAAAAATTCCAAGGAACATTATAGCAAAATTTCAGAACTATAAGTTAAAGGAAAAGTTCTTATAAGTGGTCAGAAAGAAACAATTAAAATACTAGGGAGCCATAATCAGGATTTAGTAGGTATAAAATTAAAGAATCAGAGGTGAGGGGGGAAATAGTCATTTGCTCAAGGTTTCATAAGGAGAAGATCACAATTGAACAAAAAAAATTGATCTCCAACATCAAGATCCAAGAGAAACCTACAAAGGTAAAAAGAAAAAAAGAAAATAAATAATATAGGCAATGGAACTTAATTATTTATTTCCCTAAATGGGAAATAAATTTGTGTAATTTTAAAAAGTATACCATTAATAGTACAGTGTGAATGAGGATATATATAGAGGATACAAGATGAATTTGAGAGAATGACAAAAAAATAATGAAGAAAGAAGAGGACACTAGGTTCAGAAAGAAAGGAGAGGTAGAATGGGGTAAATTATTTCATAGGAAGAGATGCAAAAAACTTATTACAGTAAAAGAAAAGGTAGGAGGGTGAACAATAACCATCCCTTGAACCTTACTCTCATCAGTATTGCTCAAAGAGAGAATAATGTACACAATCAGTTGAATATAGAAATCCATCTTAAGACAGGAAAGTAGTTGGGTGGGAGATTAAGTAAAGTGGGGAGACTTAAAGAAGAGAGGGCAGAGTGGGGCAAGATGATAGAAGCAAAGTACTATCAAGGAGAAAAAGGAAGAAAAGAGAAAGAAGAGATAAACAGGAGGAAAAATAGGATGGGGGGGAAATACGGTTAGTGATCACAACTGTGAAGGTGAATGGAGTGCACTTTCCCCAAAAAATTGGAGGCAAATAACAAAGTGAATCAAAAAGCAGAAACCTACAAAAAGCTCTTTGCAAGAACCACAGTTGAAGAGAGACACACCTAGAGGGCAGGCAAGGGGATGGAGTAGAATCTATCTCGCTTCAACTGAAATTAAAAGATAAAAAGCAGAGGTAGCAATCTTGATTTCAAAGGAAAAGCAATAATAGACCTAATTAAAAGATATGAGGAAGAAATTATTCCTTGCTAAAGGGTAACATAGACAATAAAGTAATATCAATACATATATGCAACAAATGGTATAGCATTCAAAGTCTTTTTTGAATTAAAGCAGTTTACTTTCAAAACATTTGCAGAGGTAATTTTCAACATTCACCCTTGCAAAACTTTGTGTTACAAAAAATTTCCCTCCTTTATCCCTATCCCATCTCCTGGACTGCAAGTAATCCAATCTATGTTAAACATTTGCAATTCTTCTATACATATTTTCACAATTATCATGCTGCACAAGAAAAATCAAACCAAAAAGGGAAAAAATGAGAAAGAAAACGAAAGTCAAGTGAACAACAACAAAAAAGTGAAAATACTATGTTGTGATTCATACTCAGTACCTACTGTTCTTTCTCTGGGTGCAGTTGGCTCTCTTCACCATAAGACCATTGGGACTGGCTTGAATCACTTCACAGTTGAAAAGAGCCATGTCCTTCAGTACTGATCATTATATAACCTTGCTGTTGCTGTGCATAATGTTCTCCTGATTCTCATCACTTCACTTAGTATCAGTGTTCTAAATCTCTCCAGGCCTCTCTGAAATCATCCTGCTGATCAGTTTCTTATAGAACAATAATATTCCATGATATTCATATACCATAACTTATTCAGCCATTCTTCAACTGAGGACATCCACTCAGTTTCCAATTCCTTGTCACCTCAAAAACAGCTGTTACAAATACTTTTGCACACATAGGTCCTTTTCTCTTTTTTATAGTATTCAAATTCTTAAAAGAAAAATCAAATAAATACAGCTTAGTGACCAAACAAGAGATAGAAAACATTAAAAAGTACAAAATAAAAATAGATAATTTTGATTATATTAAATTAAAAAGCTTTTGTACAAATAAAAGCAATATAACTGAAAATAAAAGGAAAACAGGAAGCGGGGAAACAGTCTTTACAGCAAGAGTCTTCGTTAAAATCTTCATTTCTCTAATATCGAGAGATTTAATTTATAAGAATACAAGCTATGCCCCAATTAATAAATGGCCAAAGGATATGAACAGGCAGTTTTCAGATGAAGGCATATAAACAAATGTTACAAATCATTTTTGAATAGAGAAATGCAAATTAAAACAACTCTGAGGTACCAAATCACACCTATCAGATTGACTAATATGACCAAAAAAATTGATTAATGTTGGAAAGTATGTGGAAAAATTAGGAAAACAATTTGGAACTATGTCCAAAAGACAAGCAAACTGTACATACTCTTTGATCCAGCAATATCATTACTAGATCTGTATCCCAAGGAGATCATAAAAAGGAGGAAGGACCTGTATTTAGAAAATATTTATAGCAACCCTTTTCATGGTGGCAAAATATCAGATATTGAGGGAATACCCATCAATTGAGGAATGGTTGAACAAGCTGTAGTATATGAACATAACAATATTATTGTGCTTAAAGAAATGATGAGCAGCCAGATTTCATAAACCTAGAAAGACTTGTATGAGCTTATGCTAAATGAAATGAATAGAAACAAGAAAACATCATACATGGCATCAGCAACATTGAGTGGGGATTAATTATGAATTTACTCAGCTCTTCTCAGCAATCCAATGAGAATGATCTCAGACAACTATGAAAAAATCATAAAGGAAAATGCTACCTATATCCAGAAAATGCTACTTATATCCAAAAAAAAAAAAAAAAAAAAGAAAAAGAAAAAACTGATGGACTCTGAATGCAAATTGGAGCATACTTTTTTCACTCACTTTATGCTTTTTTGTGTTTTTCCCCTTTAGATCTACTTCTTCTCTCATAAAAGTAATGAATATGGAAATGTGATCTACATGTAGAACATGTATAATCTATATCAAATTGCCTATCATTTTAGGAAGAGGGAGAAGAAGGGAAGGGGAAAAAATATATCATTTTCCTTTTTATCTTTTATCTCTTTTGGGATATAGACCTAGTAGTAGTAATGCTAGGTCAAAGGTATGCATGCCTTTATAGCCTTTTATGCATAATGTCAAATTGCTCCAAAGAAAAATTGAATCAGTTCACAACTCCATCAACAATGCAAGTCAAGACATCATTCTCTTGATGTCTTTAGTTCTGATCTTCAAGATTGAAGAACAAAGAACTTTCTGAAGAATGAAATTATCGTGAAAGCAGCTAAAATTGTTACTAATTATTCTGTTATTGGCATGGAGAGCCAGTTCCTGCAAGATTAATAAGTAACTGAATTTCTCTAAAATTACACGATTTTTTTGATCCAGGGATATAATGTTTTCTGAACTTCTTATCTCCTACTTCTTTCTGTATAGATAGTCTACAGTATACTCTATTGTTACATTAACAAACTAATTTCTATCCATCCTACTGATCTTCTCCCACATGCAATTAACCAAATTTCCCTGACATAGAATATCACAGTTACATGCCATACAATCCCTAGAAATGCCGAGGTACTCAAATGTTAATATTTACATATGATATTTTATGGAATGTATTAAGGCTTGAAATACTGCAGATATCCCTGAGGGAAATGGAGAACCACATAAGAATTCAAGCCAAGAAAGGCACTGTGGTGTAGTAGAGATCTGGATTCAGAATATCTTGGTTAACAGCACAAAGTTACAGTGTGGCCACTCTATTGAGTATAAAATGTGGTGTTTGAATGAAATTATTTGTTTAATTTTTACTCTAAATATGTGATCTTGTGATACCTATAGGAAAAATCAAGTGGATAAAAAGACTACCTGTTTCCATACCATGATGTAAAGTTATTTAAACAAATCATAAAGCTACTCCATCAATGCTTAGCACTCTCTCTCTCTGTCTCTGTCTCTGTGTGTATGTATCTCTCTGTCTCTCTCTTTTTCTATCTCTGTGTTGTTTCTTTATCTCTCTCTGTGTCCATATTATATATGTATAAACTCATACATACATATAAATGAATGTGTGTATGACATAGTCAATGAGTTGGCTGGATTGAATTAAAGTTATCATATGACACTTTCAATGATCCCAGATTTTCTCCATGAAAACAATCCCATCTTTTTAACATTAATATTCTTCTAGTAATACTATGTGACTGTGAATCATTAACTGTGGGTCACCCAGAGGACAAGGAGATATGCATACCATATATAAAGAGTCTGTAAGTATATTATTAATGAAAGAATCCATGCACAAAAGAGATTAAAATATTTTATCAAATAGTTGTTTGTTTGGAAAAGTAGGCAAAACTGGTTGTGTAGAAAGAGCTAAAGTTAAACAATAGATGTAATGTGTGCTATATTGGGGCTCAGATAATATAGAGATCTAAAACACTGCCTCTGGAATTTTAGGTGGACCTCCTGTGCTTGATATTGCTAGAGGGTATATTTAAATCAGTGAGATAACAGAAACTTTGAAATACTGAAGAAAAGGGTTTTATGATTTTGGAGGAGGAAAGGTCTTTAGGGATCATTTAGCTCAATTCCTTCATCTTACCCATATGGAAACAGGGACATGAAGCATTTAAATAATTTCTTTTTCAGACTTCCAGGCATAAAAATCAAAACCAAGACCCAAAGCCAATTTGAGTCCATTTTGAATATTCCTGGGAGAACTGATAAAACTTGATGATAAAATGAAGTCTATTGGAAACTACCAAATTTTTATTTCAATTTGTTTATGGGTAACATTCTACTGTTTTTTAGTGCCAAAGAGTTTTTTGGCCAGAAAAAAAAAATTCCTTCTCACTTACAATGGAATAGAAATAGTAATAAGTCCTCTTGGGAACAAAAGGAGGAAGATGTAAAGTTCACATGGAGTTGTCTGCATCACCCAGTCTCCCGGTTTAGTGCCGCCAATGTTGTAAAAACAAATAAACAATGAGCAAATTATGAATGCCTTTTCTAGTGGAGTCCGACCTTTCCAGAAATTCAGTTAAGTATCCAAAAAATTTGTTTATATTTATTCTCATATGTTTGGTCTGGAGACTGAGCTGAATGGCTCCTTACTTCAGAGAACTGCTACTCCTCAAGTTTGGACAGGGAGGCTCCCACAGAGGCTCCTTTGGGAGATTTCCAACCCTCCTTTTTTAGGCAGAATGGGAAAAGGCCTTAATGGAAAATGGATTCCCCAAAATGGTAAGAGTTAAAGCACACACTCACAATCTTCCCACCCCCAAAGTCAATCCTTTAGCACAATGCTTGGCCTGTAATAAATGTTTGTTGTTTAAGTTTTCAAGGTGGGAATTCTGAATACTGATGGGAATTTCTCAGATACTAATCTCAATAACAAGAACAGCAAGCCCAGTATTGAAAAAACAAATATAAAGATATTAACTCTCTCATAATAAGAGGAGAATATATTCATTTTTTTGGAATATTAAGGGATCTAAGCCTTGTCTTCCCCAACTTATACGTGTTTCTTCCTCTTCATTCTTTAGAAGCAAACCCAATGCTATTATATACCTAATTGAAATGATGGTTCTCACAAATTTTCTACTGAATCAGGAAACTTCATTCTATGGTGGCCCAATTCCTGGTGGTAGATTCCAGAAAGAAAGATAATGTTGTATAGTAGGGGGATGGGGAGTATAGGATTTGGAGACAGGGGATTTCAGCTTTAACTTTAGCTATGCTATTATGACTTGTATAACCTTTGACAAGACACATTCTCTAAGGCTCTCAAGGTTCTTAATTTGTAAAATAAGGGGACTGGTTCTTCTAAGCTCTAAAATGATGGACAAAGACTGGCTCATAAGCTGTATAAGGCCCCCAAGCTGAATAAGGCCTGCCAAATCATTTGATTTGTTCTTGCCAAAGTAACTGTACAGTTGATGATGAACTGAAAACTACATACAAAAATCTCCCAGTGTTTGAATTCTATAAATTGATAATTTTGTTGTAAATATCCAAATGGCCCATGGCAGAATAAAGGTTCCTCACCCCTGTTCTAAAGCTACAATCAGGATAATAGTGGACCTTTTATACACAAAAGACTAAAATGTGGTTCATCTCTGTTTCAAATGAAAATTCAGGCAACTTCCAGCTAATTTGGAAGGGATGCAGCCATGTAATCCAAGCCACTCTGCACCTAAAGAATTCCCATTATAACATACTTCACAAATTGTCGATTAGTCTCTATCACAGTAATATATTCCATTATAGGGAAGTAATAATTGTTAGGAAGTTTCATGTTGTTGTTGTTGTTGTTGTTTTTTCCCCAGACACCAAGCCTGAATTTGTCTATTTGGGTAAATGGGGTGAGATGTAAGGATGTGGGAGCTGATTATCAAAATCTTAATGTAAGCATGTACACCTCAAAAACTAGTCAGCACTAAAATTTTGGCTCACTTTTTAATTCATTGTCTAGACTTGTGAAAGTGACAGAGAAACTGGTATTAATGCACATTAAGTTTAAACGTTTTGTTCATTTTCAAGAAAGCTGTGCTTAACATTTAGCAGCACATTATGGGATTTTATAGAAATAATATAAAAAGATGGGCCATAATCCAATTTATATTTATAAGAATAAGTGTTTCCAAATCTACCCCAATTGGTAAACACATATTTCTTCTAATCAAATGTGTAAACTAAGTATAAACAAAAGATCAGTTTGGGAGCAGTAGAAGTAATGGCTTATTAAATGAAGAAATGTAACTACATACATGAAATATATTTGCCTGAATCACTTACTATTTAAAATTACATAATTCTGCATATTTTAAAGCCATATGAAAATTATTGATGAAAGAATATTTTCTCTTTTTGGATGCAAAACAGAGCCTGATTTATTAAGGGTTTCTTTTTTCAGCTTCAAGTATAACTTTTTTGATGAAATAATAACTTTTTATTTTCAAAATATATGTAAAGATTGTTTTCAACATTTACCCTTGCAAAACCTTGTGTTCCAAATTTTTCTCCTTCCCATCCCCTCACTCTCTCCCCTACACAGCAAATCATTGTGCAATTCTTCTATACATATTTCCACATTTATTATTCTGCACAAGAAAAATCAGGTCAAAAAAGGAAAAACAATGATAAAAAAAACAAAAAGCAAGCAAACAACAACAAAAAAGGTAGATATATATTGTGATCTACATTTGGTCACCATAGTCTTCTTTCTGGAGGCAGATGGCTCTCTCCACCATAAGTCTATTGGAATTGGCCTGAATCATCCCATTATTGAAAAGAGCCATGTCCATCACAATTGATCATCACATAATCTTGTTGCTACATACAGGGTTTTCTTGGTTCTCCTCACTTCACTTAGCATCATTTCATGTAAGTCTCTCCATATTTCTTTGAAACCATTCTGCTGATAGTTTCTTATAGAATAATAATATTCCATAACATTAATTTACTCTAACTTCCCTGACTGATGGGCACCCACTCAGTTTCCAGTTTCTTGTCACTACAAAAGGGGTACTACAAATATTTTTGCACTTGCATGTGAGTCCCTTTCCCTCCTTTAAGATTTCTTTGGGATATATAACCAGTAAAGATACTGCTGCATCTTAAAAAGTTATCAAACTGTTCATACCCTTTGATTCAGCAGTGTTACTACTGGGCTTATATCCCCAAAATATCTTAAAGAAGGGAAAGGTACCTGTATGTGCAAAAATGTTTGTGGCAGCCCTCTTTGTAGTGGCTAGAAACTGGAAATTGAATGGATGCCCCTCAATTGGAGAATGGCTGAAAAAACTATGGTATATGAATATTATGGAATATTATTGTTCTGTAAGAAATTACTAGCAGGAAGATTTCAGAAAGACTTGTAGAGACTTACATGAACTGATTTTGAGTGAAATGAGCATGACCAGAAAATCATTATATACTTTTAAAAAAAATTTTTATTAATTTTTTAATTATAACTTTTTTCTTGACAGTACATATGCATAGGTATTTTTTTTTTACAACATTGTCCCTTTACTCCCTTCTGTTCCGAATTTTTCCCCTCCTTCCCTCCACCCCTTCCCCTAGATGGCAGGCATTCCCATACATATTAAATATCTTATAGTATATCCTAGGTACAATATATGTGTGCAGAATGGAATTTTGTTGTTGTTGTTGCAAAGGAAGAATTGTATTCGGAAGGTAAAAATAATCTGGAAAGAAAAACAAAAACAAACAAAAAAATTGCTCACAGTTTACACTCATTTCCCAGTGTTCCTTTTCTGGGTGTAGCTGATTCTGTCCATCATTGATTAATTGGAATTGGATTAGCTCTTCTCTATGTTGAAGATATCCACTTCCATCAGAATACATCCTCATACAGTATCATTATTAAAGTGTATAATGATCTCCTAGTTCTGCTCGTTTCACTCAGCATCAGTTGATGTAAGTCTCTCCAAGCTTCTCTGTATTCCTCCTGTTGGTCATTTCTTACAGAACAATAATATTCCATAACATTCATATACCATAATTTACCCAACCATTCTCCAATTGATGGACATCCATTCATTTTCCAGTTTCTAGCCACTAAAAAAAGGGCTGCCACAAACATTTTGGCACATACAGGTCCCTTTCCCCTCCTCAGTATTTCTTTGGAATATAAGCAATGCTGGATCAAAGGGTATGCACGTTTTGATAACTTTTTGGGAATAATTCCAGATTGCTCTCCAGAATGGTTGGATTCTTTCACAATTCCACCAACAATGCATCAGTGTCCCAGTTTTCCCACAGCCCCTCCAATATTCATCATTATTTGTTCCTGTCATCTTAGCCAATCTGACAGGTGTGTAATGATATCTCAGAGTTGTCTTAATTTGCATTTCTCTGATCAATAGTGATTTGGAACACTCTTTCATATGAGTGGAAATAGTTTTAATTTCATCTTCTGAAAATTTTTCATATCCTTTGACCATTTATCAATTGGAGAATGGCTTGATTTCTTATAAATTAAAGTCAATTCTCTGTATATTTTGGAAATGAGGCCTTTATCAGAACCTTTAACTGTAAAAATATTTTCCCAATTTGTTACTTCTCTTCTAATCTTGTTTGCATTAGTTTTGTTTGTGCAAAAACTTTTTTAATTTGATGTAATCAAAATTTTCTATTTTGTGATCTATAATGATCTCTAGTTCTCCTTTGGACACAAGCCTGAGAGGTAAACTATCCTACGTTCCTCTAATTTATTTATGATCTTGTTCTTTATGCCTAAATCTTGGACCCATTTTGATCTTATCTCAGTAGATGGTGGTAAATGTGGGTCCACGCCTAGTTTCTGCAATACTAATTTCCAGTTTTCCCAGCAGTTTTTGTCAAATAATGAATTCTTATCCCAAAAGTTGGGATCTTTGGGTTTGTCAAAGATTAGATTGCTATTTTTATTCACTATCTTGCCCTGTGAACCTACCTAACCTATGCCACTGATCAACTAGTCCATTTCTTAGCCAATACCAAATGGTTTTGGTGAGTGTTGCTTTATAATATAGTTCTAGATCAGATACAGCTGGACCACCTTCATTTATTTTTTTTTTCATTACTTCCTTGAAATTCTTGACCTTTTGTTGTTCCATATGAATTCTGTTGTTATTTTTTCTAGGTCATTAAAATAGTTTCTTGGGAGTCTAATTGGTATAGAACTAAATAAATAGATTTAGTTTAGGGAGTATTGTCATCTTTATTATATTCGCTCGGCCTATCCAAGATTACTCAATGTCTTTCCAATTATTTAAGTCTGACTTTATTTTTGTGGCAAGTGTTTTGTAATTTTGTTCATATAATTCCTGACTATTCTTCAGTAGATGGATTCCCAAATATTTTATACTCTCAACATTTGTTTGGAATGGAATTTCTCTTTGTATCTCTTGCTGTTGCATTTTGTTGGTGATATATAAAAATGCTGAGGATTTATGTGGATTTATTTTGTATCCTGCATCTTTGCTAAAGTTGTGAATTATTTCTAATAGCTTTTTAGCAGAGTCTTTGGAGTTCTCTAAGTATACCATCATGTCATCTGCAAAGAGTGATATTTTGATTTCCTCATATCCTACTCTAATTCCTTGAATCTCTTTCTCGACTCTTATTGCCAAGGCTAGCGTTTCTAGTACTATATTGAATAGTAATGGTGAAAGTGGGCAACCTTGTTTCACTCCTGATCTTACAGGGAAAGGTTCCAGTTTATCGCCATTACATATGATGTTTACTGATGGTTTTAAATATATACTCATTATTTTAAGAAATAGTCCATTTATTCCTATACTCTCAAGCGTTTTTAATAGGAATGGATGTTGGATTTTATCAAATACTTTTTCTGCTTCTATTAAGATGATCATATGGTTTTTATTAATTTGATTATTAATATGGTCAATTATACTAATAGTTTTCCTAATATTAAACCAGCCCTGCATCCCTGGTATAAATCTTACTTGATCATAGTGTATTATCCTGGGGATGATTTTCTGAAGTCTTTTTGCTAATATCTTATTTAAGAGTTTAGCATCAATATTCATTAAGGACATTGGTCTACAGTTTTCTTTCTCAGTTTTCAAGCTACCTGGTTTAGGTATCAGTACCATGTCTGTGTCATAAAAGGAATTTGGTAGGACTCCTTCAATCTCTATTTTTTCAAATAGTTTATATAGCATTGGAGTTAGTTGTTCTTTAAATGTTTGGTAGAATTCACATGTAAGATCATTATATACTTTAACAACAATACTATATGATAATCAATTCTGATGTATGTGGCTCTCTTCAATAATTAGATGAACCAAATCAGTTCCATTTGTTCAATAATTAATAGAACCAGCTACACCCACTGAGAGAACTCAGGGAAATGAGTGTGAACCACTACATAGCATTTCCAATTCCTCTGTTTTTGTCCACTTGCCTTTTTGATTTCCTTCTCAGGTTAATTTTACATTATTTCAAAGTCTGATTCTTCTTATGCAGCAAAATATCTGTATGGATGTGCATACATATATTGTATTTAACATATACTTTAACATATTTAACACATATTGGTCTACCTGCCATTTGGGGGAGGGGTTGGGGGAAAGGAGAGAAAAAGTTGGAACAAAAGGTTTTGCAATTTAAATATATTAAAATATATGTTTATAGTTATCTTGTTGCACAAGAAAAATCAGATCAAGAAGGAAAAAAAAAACCTGAAAAAGAAAACAAAATGCAAGTAAACAACAACAGAAAAGAGTGGGAATGCTATGTTGTGATCTACACTCACTTCCCACAGTTCTCTCTCTAGGTGTAGATGGCTCTCTTCATCACTGAACAAGTGAAAGTGGTTTGAATTATCTCATTGCTGAAAAGAGCCATATCCATCAGAATTGATCATCGTATAGTCTTATTGTTGCCATGCATGATATCTCCTGGTTCTGTTCATTTCACTGAGCATTCAGTTCACATAAGTCTCTCCAGGCCTCTTTGAAATCATCCTGCTGGTTATTTCTTACAGAACAATAATATTCCATAACATTGATATACCATAATTTATTCAGCCATTCTCCAACTGATGGGCATCCCTTCAGATTCCAGTTTCTTGCCATTACAAAAAGGGCTGCCACAAATGTTTTTTGCACATTTGGGTCCTTTTCCCTCCTTTAAGATCTCTTTGGGATATAAGCCCAGTAGAAACACTGCTGAGTCAAAAGGTAT
The DNA here is from genome assembly GCF_048593235.1 of Sminthopsis crassicaudata. Lineage (NCBI taxonomy): Eukaryota > Metazoa > Chordata > Mammalia > Dasyuromorphia > Dasyuridae > Sminthopsis > Sminthopsis crassicaudata. The sequence continues at coordinate 679,286,682 of NC_133617.1, forward strand.
GCACAGTTTGATAACTTTTTTTTTTCCTGAGGCAATTGGGGTTAAGTGACTTGCCCAGGATTACACAGCTAGGGAGACCAGTTTGAACTCAGGTCCTCCTGACTTCAGACTTTGTGCTCTATCCAGTGTGCCACCTAGCTGCCCTTAATAACTTTTTGAGCATAGTTCCAAATTTCTCTCCAGAATGGTTGGATTTGTTTATAATTCCACCAACAATGTATCAGTGTCCCAGTTTTCCCACATGCCCTCCAACATTCATCATTATTTTTTCTTGTCATTTTAGACAATCTGACAGGTGTGTAGTGGTATTTCAGAGTTGTCTTAATTTGCATTTCTCTTATCAATAGTGATTAGGAGCATCTTTTCATATGACTCAATTGGTTTCAATTTCTTCATCTGAAATTTGTCTGTTCAAATCATGTTCAAATTTATCAATTGGAGAATGGCTTGAATTCTTATAAATTTAAGTCAATTCTTTATATATTTTAGAAATGAGACCTTTATCAGAACCTTTGAATATAAAAAATGTTTTCACAGTTTATTGCTTTCCTTCTAATTTTGTCTGCATTTGTTTTGTTTGTACAAAAAAAACTTTTTAACTTAATATAATAAAAATTATCTATTTTGTGATCAATAATGATCTCTAGTTATTCTTGGGTCACAAATTTCTTCCTCCTCCACAGATCTGAGAGGTAAACTGTTCTATGTTCTTTTAATATGTTTATAATATCATTCTTTATGTCTAGATCATGAAGCCATTTCGACCTTATCTTGGTATATAGTGTTATGTGTGGGTCAATGAAAGTTTAGGCTTTCTTTGTAACCCTAACATTAAACACAGTACCTGGCACTTTCAGTCGTTTTCAGTGGTGTACAACTTTTTGGGACCTTATTTGGGGTTTTGTTGGCAAAGACACTGGAGGGGTTTTCTTCTTCAGGAAGGAAAGAAAATAAAGCAAATAGGATTATGTGACTTACCCAGGATCACACAACTAGGAAGTACTGCAGACCAGATTTAAACACTAGAAGATGAGTCTTCCTGATTTCAGGCCTAGCACCATCAGATTGCCCCCCTGCCTGATACAAAATAGGTGCTTAATAAATGTTTACTGATTGACTGAGATACAAAAATCAAACACACACACACACACACACACACACACACACACACACACACACATATATATATATATATATATATATATTTATAAGAAAACAAACATTTTTACTGAATTCAGCTAGTAATGTACTTTTTATCTTTAGAAACAACATTTGTAGAGCATTTTATTGATTTGACAGTATGCAGAATCTCTAGGGTCATTTGAATGAATAAAAACACAAACATATAGTATTAAGAGTGTCTCAGGCCAAGCCAGGCACATGAGATGTGACTAAGTGTATTTCATTATCTTAGTTCAATTTCCTTTTATTCATGAAATACTAACCACAGTATTCAGATTGGCTAGATTGGTTGAGGTCAGAGCCCAAAAATTTAAGGAAATCAACTAAAATGTATAAAAAGGCATAATATAGGAAATGCCAGGAAAACTCAATTAGATAAAAAAAAATGTTTCCTCTGTTGGAGTCATTACCTTCCAATGCCCTGAAAAAGCAAAACATGCTCACCATGGTGCTGCAATGGGCATGAGAACCTGGGTCCAGCTCAGGGTTGCTGATAAATTACAAACCAACAGCCATAGAGTTGTTGTCTTGGGTGTTATTTTCTTCCCTGTGGAACTTAGCAATGCACGTAGGCTGTCTGAGAATTCAGCTCTCACAGATACTGGTTTCTTTCTTGTCAGAGAAGACATACAAAAAGATTCAAACTCATGGATTTTCACATCTCTGCTCTGCATTTTTCTTTCTCTTCAGAGAGAGAAGGCAAATGTTTGTCATTTTTATAGGCATAACATGTCTCCTGAAACAAATAAAAGTCAAGTGAAGCTGAATGAAAAAATTTTACAGGCTTCTTGTAATTCACACATTCTTTTTCAACTTTGGGCAAATTAGATCATTCATGACCTTTATGAAAGAAAATGCTGAATTTGCTGGTGCTGAAATATGGGAGCTCCCTACAATAAACTGTTTCTAAAAATGAAATTTAATGAAAAGGGAAAATGAGAGAGTTCTGAATTTTATTTCCTTTGCAGTTTATATTATCATTATACTTAGAAGAAATTAATGAAGGATTACATCCAAAATTAGCACAATAGATGAAAATAAAAAATGACTTGCCTTCTAAGGAAAAAAGTTCTAAATGAAATAAATTTTGCAAGTTGTACACTTGCAAAAGAATTGCTTCTTTTTCCTTTAATGAATGCTAAAAAACAAATTCAAGAATTATATCCTTGGTCTTTGTTTTTTTAAATAAATGTCAAACATCAATGTTGTTAGGTAAAGTGAATGCAAACCATTTGAAATTTATATTAGAAGATCTATATCCTTTAGAATTATTTATGTATTATAGGATTTAAAGTGAAAATTAATATGACATGTGTCAGAATAGACTAAATGAATTTTATTAGGATGGGAACTAGATTTAGTATTTCATTAGTTAGAGTACCCAGATTAAGAAATCCTCTTTCCACATGTAGTTCAACATCATCCTTGCCCACATCAAGTGACTTGCCCAAGGTCACATAGCAAATATGGGTCAGAGAACAGACAAACCTGAAACCAGGTTTCTGAATTCCAGACCTATTACAGGGTTTTAGAGATCACATGTGCAGGTAGTTCAGAGTTTGACACTTATGGCTAGTTTAAATTTTCCCTTTATTTTACAGATGATGCACCTGAATTGCAAAGATGTTAAATGTGCCTAAAATCACACTGATAGTAATTAACTGCCAAAATTCCAATACAGTGATTTATTGTTTTCTGTTTTTGTTTAGTTTTTTTTTTTTGTTTTTCCTTAAAGCAGAGCTCATTATACTACCCTCTGCTGCATCCCACTTCCATACAATTAGTCTTCCAGAAAATTCTAAAAAATAAGGGAATAAGGGATTAAATTCCATTCAATAAATCTTTCATTAACAACTCCTCTATGCAAAGCACTGGTGAAACCAGTATAGCAGTGACCATTGTCTGTAGTATATGTGAAGCTAAACTGCATTCCCCCCACCAATTTTGGTTGCTCATTGCTAAAGCAAACCCAAACACAGGTCCCAAACTTCTTCTGTTACCTATTTCAATCCCCAAGCAAAGGTACTCCTTGATCTTGAAATGAGCATTTCCAGAGTAGTACACAAACTCATAAATGCTAAAAAGTACCTGGATTCCTCATTTGATACTGTCAAAATTAAAGATGAGTTCCCTGCATTAATAATAGTGGTTCTCTGAGATGACCAGCAAGAGAAGGATAAACCTAATCCATATTTGATTTAATAGGCTATATGAACTTTAAAGGACTTTTTTGTTCAGTTCAGATGAAATTGAATTGCCTATTCAATTAAATATGCAAAGTTTTATGTATCAGTCTCCCAAGAGATTTGATAGTATTTGTAGGATATTATTTCCTCTTTGAGGCAATCTACATTTGTTTGTGTATCTCTCATATTTTAAACATTTCTTTTGTGTAACAGAGATATATAATTGTCTTTTAGGGCAGCTAGTTGGCACAGTAGAGTATCAAGCCTGTAGTAAGGAATATTCCATCTTCCTTAGATTAAAATCTGGACTCAGATACTTATTAGCCATGTAATGATGATCAAATCACTTAATTCCATTTGCCTGTTTATTTCTTTTATGAAGATCATATCTATGAACCAAACTAAGCCTTAGAAGATTTGGCCCATAAGTAAGGATAAAGGATCATAGAATGTGAGAAAAGGATGGCAGAGAAGGCACAGGTGACTTTCTGAGCTTCTCTCATACCCTCATTACTAATTATTAAAATCAGCCTCAAAAATAGGGCTTGACTGGTAAAATTCACAAAAAGTGGAAGTACAATAACTTACCAGCCAAAGATAATCTTGAAGATCACCAGAAAAGGTTTGTGCTGTGTGGGCAGGAGCAGACCAGTGTAAACTCGGATAGAAGCAAAAGCTAGCAACTGAAGCAGATGGGTGTGTGGGGGGGCAGGGCTGATCTCTGTGGTTGGAAAATTTACAGAGAGTACTCTACCATAGATTGAAATGTTCTGCTTTAGTTGTAAAGAAGTAGAACAACAGATAAATTAAAGCCAAAGGTAGAGAGTACACTAAAAAAACACCAGAATCTAACAGGATCTGGCTATACTCACCCAAAACCAGAAGTGAGTACTAGCACAGGCCACAAAATAACTGTGCAGCAGCATTCTGCAGCAGGGGCTTTTGCAGGGGCAGGGACAAATCCACAGGGCAGGGGGACACAGCCCAGGGCAACCTCTAATCTGCACAGTGGGGGCTCTGCCTGAGGCAGTAGAATTTCCCCAGCTCCACTACATTCCCCAGGCAGAAACACTTCTGATGCTATGAGGGGTAGGGCAATAACTAATACCCAAAACTGGCTTTTGAGGAGGGGGTGGGCAGTGAAACTTTTGCTGCTCATCCTCTAGCCCCAAGGCAGTCACTAATCCTCACAGCAGGGCTCCTCACTTCCACATCTTGGCCAGTGGGACGCAGGCCTGAGTCACTTCCAGTATGGAGCTTTTCCCAGAGCACAAAATATTTAGGAATCTATCTGCCAAAAGAAAATAAGGAACTATATGAGCAAAACTACAAAACACTTTCCATACAAATAAAGTCAGATCTAACTAATTAGAAAAATATTAAATGCTCTTGGATAGGGCAAGCAAATATAATAAAGATGATAATACAACCTAATCTATTTATTTGGCACTATATGAATTAGACTCCCAAAAAACTATTTTAATGACCTAGAAAAAATAACAACAACGTTCATATGGAAAAACAAAAGGTCAAGAATTTCAAGGGAACTAATGAAAAAAAAAATCAAATGAAGGTGGCCTAGCTGTACCAGATCTAAAATTATATTATAAAGCAGCAGTTACCAAAACGATTTAGTATTCACTAAAAAATAAACTAGTTGATCAGTGGAATAGGTTAGGTTCAAAAGACAAAATAGTCAATAACTTTAATAATCTAATGTTTGACAAACCCAAAGACTCCAGCTTTTGGGATAAGAACTTAATGGCTGACAAAAACTGCTGGAATAGAAATAAACTGGAACCTTTCCCTGTAAGATCAGGAATGAAACAAGGTTGCCCACTTTCACCATTACTATTAAATATAGTACTAGAAACGCTAGCCTTGGCAATAAGAGTCGAGAAAGAGATTCAAGGAATTAGGGTAGGAAATGAGGAAATCAAACTATCACTCTTTGTAGATGACTTGATGGTATACTTAGAGAACCCCAAAGACTCTGCTAAAAAGCTATTAGAAATAATTCAGAATTTTAGCAAAGTTGCAGGATACAAAATAAATCCACATAAATCCTCAGCATCTTTATATATCACCAACAAAATGCAACAGCAAGAGATACAAAGAGAAATTCCATTCCAAACAAATGTTGAGAGTATAAAATATTTGGGAATCCATCTACTGAAGAATAGTCAGGAATTATATGAACAAAATTACAAAACACTTGCCACAAAAATAAAATCAGATTTAAATAATTGGAAAGACATTGAGTGCTCTTGGATAAACCAAGCAAATATAATAAAGATGACAATACTCCCCAAACTAATCTATTTATTTAGTGCTATACCAATCAGACTCCCAAGAAACTATTTTAATGATCTAGAAAAAATAACAACAAAATTCATATGGAAGAATAAAAGGTCGAGAATTGCAAGGGAACTAATGAAAAAAAAATCAGATGAAGGTGGTCTAGGTGTACCTGATCTAAAGCTATATTATATAGCAGCTGTCACCAAAACCATTTGGTATTGGCTAAGAAATAGACCAGTCGATCAGTGGAACAAATTAGATACAAAGGACAAAAAAGGGTACATCTATAGCAATCTAGTCTTTGACAAGCCCAAAGATACCAACATTAGGGATAAAAATTCATTATTTGGAAAAAGCTGTTGGGAAAACTGGAAATTAGTATGGCAGAAATTAGATATGGATCCACACTTAACATCATATACCAAGATAAGATCAAAATGGGTCCATGATTTAGGCATAAAGAATGAGATCATAAATAGATTAGAGGAACAGAGAATAGTCTACCTCTCAGACCTGTGGAGGAGGAAGGAATTTATGACCAGAGGAGAACTAGAGATCATTATTGATCACAAAATAGAAAATTTTGATTACATTAAACTAAAAAGTTTCTGTACAAACAATACTAATGCAAACAAGATTAGAAGGGAAGTAACAAATTGGGAAAATATTTTTACAGTTAAAGGTTCTGATAAAGGTCTCATTTCCAAAATATATAGAGAACTGACCCTAATTTATAAGAAATCAAACCATTCTCCAATTGATAAATGGTCAAAGGATATGAACAGACTATTCTCAGATGATGATATTGAAATTATATCCACTCATATGAAAGAGTGTTCCAAATCACTACTGATCAGAGAAATGCTATTTAAGACAACTCTGAGATACCACTACACACCTGTCAAATTGGCTAAGATGACAGGAACAAATAATGATGAATGTTGGAAGGGATGTGGGAAAAGTGGGACACTAATACATTATTGGTGGAGTTGTGAAATAATCCAGCCATTCTGGAGAGCAATTTGGAACTATGCCCAAAAAGTTATCAAACTGTGATCCAGCATTGCTGCTATTGGACTTATATCTCAAAGAAATACTGAGGAGGGGAAAAGGACCTGAATGTGCCAAAATGTTTGTGGCATCTCTTTTTTGTAGTGGCTAGAAACTGGAAGATGAATGGATGTCCATAAATTGGAGAATGGCTGGGTAAATTATGGTATATGAAGGTTATGGAATATTATTGCTCTGTTAGAAATGATCAGCAGGATGAATACAGAAAGTTTTGGAGAGACTTACATCAACTGATGCTGTGTGAAATGAATAGAACCAGAAGATCACTATACATTTCAATGTTGTATGAAGATGTATTCTGATGGAAGTTGATATCTTCAACATAAAGAAGATCCAACTCACTCCCAGTTGATCAATGATGGACAGAAACAACTACACCCAGAGAAGGAACACTGGGAAGTGAATGTAAATTGTTAGCACTACTGTCTATCTACCCAGGTTACTTATACCTTCGGAATCGAATACTTTATGTGCAACAAGAAAATTATATTTACACACATGTATTGTATCTAGGTTATATTGTAACACATGTAAAATATATGGGATTGCCTGTCATCAAGGGGAGGAGTAGAGGGAGGGAGGAGATAATTTGGAAAAATGAATACAAGGGATAATGTTATAAAAATATACTCATGCATATATGTCAAAAATTATAAATAATTTTTTTTTAAAAAGACAAAAACTGCTGGGAAAATTGGAAATTAGTATGGCAGAAACTAGGCATTGAGCCATACTTAACACCATACACCAAGATAAGCTCAAAATGGGTTCATAACCTAGGCATAAAGAATGAGATTATAAATAAATTAAAAGAATATAGCATAGTTTACCTCTCAGACCTGTGGAAGAGTAAGGAATTTATGACCGAAAAAGAACTAGAAATCATTATTGATCACAAAATAGAAAATTTTGATTACATCAAATTGAAAATTTTTTCTACAAACAAAACTAACACATACAAGATTGGAAGGGAAGCAATAAACTGGGAAACCATTTTTATAGTCAAAGGTTCTGATAAAGGCCTCATTTCCAAAATATATAGAGAATTGACTCTAATTTATAAGAAATCATGTCATTCTCCAATTGATAAATGGTCAAAGGATATGAACAGACAATTCTCAGATGAAGAAATTAAAACTATTTCTAGCCATATGAAAAGGTGCTCCAAGTCATTATTAATCAGAGAAATACAAATTAAGACAAATCTGAGATACCACTACACACCTGTCAGATTAACTAGAATGATAGAGAAAAATAATGCAGAATGTTGGAGGGGATGTTGGAAAACTGGAACACTGATGCATTGTTGGTGGAATTGTGAATACATCCAGCAATTCTGTAGAGTGATTTGCAATTATGCTCAAAAAGTTATCAAACTGTGAATACACTTTGATTCAGCAGTGTTACTACTGGGCTTATATCCCAAAGAGATTTTAAAGAAGGGAAAGGGACTTGTATGTGTAAGAATGTTTGTGGCAGCCCTCTTTGTAGTGGCCAGAAACTAGAAACAGAGTGGATGGATGCCCATCAATTGGAGAATGGCTGAATAAATTACCTTGAATCACCTCAATGTTGAAAAGAGCCAAGTCCATTACAGGACAATCTTGTGTTATTGTGTACAATGTTCTCTTGGTTCTGCTTACTTCACTCAGCATCAGTTCTTTCCAAGTTTTTCTGAAATCAGCCTGCTCATAATTTTTTGTATCAATCAAGAACGGGGAGGGATGATAAGAGATATTATAACCTGAGGCAGAGTAACTGAATAGGACAATTAGGGAAACTGGGTCAGGACATTAAAAGAGAACTGTGGCACAACAATATCTCTAAATAGTTACATTAATAAAATAGAGAAAGAGGAGATCAGTGAATTAGGCATGCAACTAAAAAAGACAGAAAAACAACAAATTAAAATACCCCAACTAAATACAAAATTAGAAATTCTGAAACTCATAGAAGAGGTTGATAAAATAGAAACTAAGAAAACTATTGAAGTAATAAATAAATTAGAGTGTGTTTTATTAAAAAAAAAACTAACAAAACATAAATCTTGGGTTAATTTGATCCAAAAAAAAGTAAAGAAAACAGCATCAAAAATGAAAAGGGTGAACTTAACCACTAATGAAAAAGAAATTAAAGCAATAGTTAGGAGCTATTTTGCCCAATTGTATGGCAGCATGTCTGACAATCTAATGGGAATGGATGAATATTTATAAAAATATAAATTGCCCAAGTTAACAGAAGAGGAAATAAATTATTTAAATAGTTCCATTTTAGAAAAAGAAATTGAACAAGGCATTAATTAACTTCCTAAGAAAAAAATCTCCAGGGCCAGATGAATTGATCAGTAAATTCTACCAAACATTTAAAGGATAATTAATGCAAATATTATGTAAACTATTTGGAAAAATAGATAAAGGAGGATTAACAAGTCCTTCTAGGACACAAAAACAGTACTGATATCTAAACCAGGAAGCACCAAAACAAAAATAGAAAAGTATAGACCAATCTCCCTAATGAATATTGATACAAAAATTTTAAATAAAATATTACCAAACAGAGTGCTGCAAGATAATACACTATTACCAAGTGGGATTTATACCAGAAATGCAGGGCTGGTTCACTATCAGGAAAACTATTACCATCATCAACCATATCAATAACAAAACCAACAGAAGTCATATAGTAATCCCAATAGATGCAGAAAAAAACTTTTGACAAAATACAGCACTATTACTATTAAAAATACTAAAGAGTATAGGGATAAAGGGAGCTTTCCTTAAAATAATAAGCAGTATCTATCTAAAACCTACAGCAAGCATTATTTGTAGTAGGGAGAAGCTGGATGCATTCCCAATAAGATCTATGGTGAAACAAAGATGCCATCATCACCATTATTATTCATCATTGTACTAGAAATATTGAATTTAACAATAAGAAAAGGCAAAGAAATTAAAGGAATTAGAATAAGCAATGAGGAAATAAATTATCACTCTTTGCAGATGATATGATGATATACTTAGAAAATCTTAGAAAAACAATTACAAAACACTTCTCATGCAAATAAAATCAAATCTAAATAATTGGAAAAATATAAATTGTTTATGGCTAGGCCAAGTTACTATAATAAAAATTATAATTCTGCCTAAATTGATCTCTCTGTTCAGTGTCCTACCTATCAAATTGCAAAATATTATTTTATAGAACTAGAAAAAATAATAACAAAATTCTTCTGGAAGAATAAAGGGTCAAGAATATCAAAGAAATTAATGGAAAAAAACACAAAGAGTGATATCAGCAGTACCAAACCTAAAACTATTTTACAAAGCAGCAGTCATCAAGACCATTTGGTACTAGCTAAGAAATACAGTGGTGAATCAATGGAATAGATTAGATGCCTTTGACACAATAATCAAGGCCTATAGTAATCTAGTATTTGATAAACCCCCAAACTCCAGCTTCTGAAATAAGAACTCACTATTTGACAAAAATTGTTGCGAAAACTGGAAAATAATATCTCAGAAACTTAACATAGACCTATATCTCATACCCTATACTAAAATAAGATGAAAATGGATACATAATTTGTGCATAAAGGGTGATACTATAAACAAATTAGTAGAACAATGGATGTATTAATCTATCAGATCTTTGGAGAAGGGAGGAATTTATGACTAAAGAAAAAGTAGAAAACATTATGAAAGGTAAAATGGACAACTTTGTTTACATAAAACTAAGTCATTTTTGCACACAAAAAAAAAACTGGGAAAAAATCTTTACAACCAATATTTCTGATAAAAGTCTCATTTCCAAAATATATAAAGAACTGCATCAAATTTACAGGAATACAGGTCACTCGCAAATGACAAATGGTCAAAAGATATGAACAGACAGTTTTCAGATGATGAAATTAAACCATCTATAATCATATAAAAATATTATAAATCATTGATTTACTAATTAGAGAAATGCAAATTAAAACAACTCTGAGTTACCATGTCATACCTCTGAAATTGGCTAAGATGACAGGAAAATATAATGATAAATAATGGAAGGGATGTGGGGAAACTGGGACACTGATGCATTGTTAATAGAATTGTGAAATTATCCAACCATTTTGGAGGTCAATCTGGAACTCTGTTCAAAAGGCTATAAAATTGTGCATACCCTTTGATTTATCATTATCATTACTGGGTCTGTAACCCAAGGAAATCATAAAGGAGGGAAAAGGACTGACATGTGCAAAAATGTTTGTAGCAGCTCTTTTTGTGATAGTAAAGAATTGGAAAATGAGTAGATGCCCATCAATTGGTGAGTGGCAGAATAAGTTGTGGTATACAAAGGTAATGGAGTATTATTGTTCTATAAAAATTATAAGCAAACTGATTTTAGAAAGGCCTGGAAAGACTTATATGAAATGATGCCAAGCAAAACAGAACCAGGAATACATTATATGCAATAACAGCAAGAAAGTGCCATGCTGAACTATGAAAGACTTGGTTCTTCTCGATGGTTCAGTGATTCAAAGTAATCCCAATAGACTTTTTTTAATTAATAATTTTTTATTATATATATATTTTATAATATTATCCCTTGTATTCATTTTTCCAAATTATCCCCCCCTCCCTCTATTCCCTCCCCCCGATGACAGGCAATCCCATACATTTTACATGTGTTACAATATAGTCTAGATACAATACATGTGTGTGAATATCATTTTCTTGTTGCACAATAAACATTAGAATCCGAAGGTACATGCAACCTGGGCAGACAGATATTAGTGCTAACAATTTACATTCATCTCCCAGTGTTTCTTCTCTGGGTGTAGCTACCTCTGTCCATCATTGATCAACTGGAAGTGAGTTGGTTTTTCTTTATGTTGAAGATTTCCACTTCCATCAGAATACATCCTCATACAGTATTGTTGTTGAAGTGTACAGTGATCTTCTGGTTCTGCCCATTTCACTCAGCATCAGTTGATTTAAGTCTCTCCAGGCCTCTCTGTATTCCTCCTGCTGGTCATTTCTTATAGAGCAATAATATTCCATAACCTTCATATACTATAATTTACCCAATCATTCTCCAACTGATGGACATCCATTCATCTTCCAGTTTCTAGCCACAACAAAAAGAGCTGCCACGAACATTTTGGCACATATATGTCTCTTTCCGCTCTTTAATATTTCTTTGGGATATAAGCCCAGCAGTAGCGCTGCTGGGTCAAAGGGTATGCACAGTTTGATAACTTTTTGGGCATAATTCCAGATTGCTCTCCAGAATGGCTGGATTCTTTCGCAACTCCACCAGCAATGTATTAGTGTCCCAGTTTCCCCACATCCCCTCCAACATTCATCATTATTTGTTCCTGTCATCTTTGCCAATCTGACAGGTGTGTAGTGGTATCTCAGAGTTGTCTTAATTTGCATTTCTCTGATCAATAGTGATTTGGAACACTCTTTCATGTGAGTGGATATAGTTTCAATTTCTTCATCTGAGAATTGTCTGTTCATATCCTTTGACCATTTATCAATTGGAGAATGGTTCGGTTTCTTATAAATTATGGTAAGTTCTCTATATATTTTGGAAATGAGACCTTTGTCAGAACCTTTGTTTTTAAAAATATTTTCCCAATTTGTTACTTCCCTTCTAATCTTGTTTGCATTAGTATTATTTGTACAGAAACTTTTTAGTTTGATGTAATCAAAATCTTCTATTTTGTGATCAATAATGATCTCTAGTTCTCCTCTGGTCATAAATTCCTTCCTCCTCCACAAGTCTGAAAGGTAGATTATCCTCTGTTCCTCTAATCTATTTATTATCTCCCTCTTTATGCCTAAATCATGGACCCATTTTGATCTTATCTTGGTATATGGTGTTAAGTGTGGATCCATATCTAATTTCTGCCATACTAATTTCCAGTTTTCCCAACAGCTTTTTCCAAATAATGAATTTTTATCCCTAATGTTGGTATCTTTGGGTTTGTCAAAGATTAGGTTGGTATAGATGTACCCTTTTTTGTCCTTTGTATCTAATCTGTTCCACTGATCGACTGGTCTATTTCTTAGCCAATACCAAATGGTTTTGGTGACTGCTGCTATATAATATAGCTTTAGATCAGGTACACTTAGACCACCTTCATCTGATTTTTTTTTCATTGGTTCCCTTGCAATTCTCGACCTTTTATTCTTCCATATAAATTTTGTTGTTATTTTTTCTAGGTCATTGAAATAGTTTCTTGGGAGTCTGATTGGTATAGCACTAAATAAATAGATTAGTTTGGGGAGTATTGTCATCTTTATTATATTCGCTCGGCCTATCCAAGAGCACTGAATGTCTTTCCAATTATTTAAATCTGATTTTATTTTTGTGGCAAGTGTTTTGTAATTTTTCTCATATAATTCCTGACTTTTCTTTGGTAGATGGATTCCCAAATACTTTATACTCTCAACATTTGTTTGGAATGGAATTTCTCTTTGTATCTCTTGCTGTTGCATTTTGTTAGTGATATATAAAAATGCCGAGGATTTATGTGGATTTATTTTGTATCCTGCCACTTTGCTGAAATTTTGAATTATTTCTAGTAGCTTTTTAGCAGAGTCTTTGGGGTTCTCTAAGTATACCATCATGTCATCTGCAAAAAGTGATAGTTTAATTTCCTCATTTCCTACTCTAATTCCTTGAATCTCTTTTTCGGCTCTTATTGCCGAGGCTAGCGTTTCTAGTACTATATTGAATAGAAATGGTGATAGTGGGCAACCTTGTTTCACTCCTGATCTTACTGGGAAAGGTTGCAGTTTATTTCTATTGCATATTATGCTTACTGAAGGTCTTAAATATATGCTCCTGATTATTCTAAGGAATAGTCCATTTATTCCTATACTCTCAAGAGTTTTTAGTAGGAATGGATGTTGGATTTTGTCAAATGCTTTTTCTGCATCTATTGAGATGATCATATGGTTCTTATTAATTTGATTATTAATATGGTCAATTATATTAATCCTTTTCCTAATATTAAACCAGCCCTGCATTCCTGGAATAAATCCTACTTGATCATAGTGTATTATCCTGGAGATGATTTTCTGAAGTCTTTTTGCTAATATCTTATTTAAGATTTTAGAATCAATATGCATTAAGGAGATTGGTCTATAATTTTCTTTCTCAGTTTTCGATCTACCTGGTTTAGGTATCAGTACCATGTCTGTGTCATAAAAGGAGTTTGGTAGGACTCTTTAATCCCCTATTTTTTCAAATAATTTATATAACATTGGGGCTAATTGTTCTTTAAATGTTTGGTAGAATTCACAGTTGAATCCATCTGGCCCTGGGGATTTTTTCCTGGGGAGTTGATTAATAGCTTGTTCTATTTCTTTTTCTGAAATGGGACTATTTAAGCAATTTATCTCCTCCTCTGTTAATCTAGGGAGCCTATATTTTTGGAGGAAGTCATCCATTTCACTTAAGTTATCAAATTTATTGGCATAAAATTGGGCAAAGTAACTCCTTATTATTTCTCTAATTTCCTCTTCATTGGTGGAAAGATCCCCCTTTTCATTTGTAAGACTAACAATTTGATTTTCCTCTTTCTTTTTTTTTTATCAAATTTACCAAAGGTTTATCTATTTTATTGGCTTTTTCATAAAACCAACTCTTAGTTTTATTTATTAATTCAATAGTTTTTTTACTTTCAATATTATTGATTTCTCCTTTTAATTTTTGTATTTCAAGTTTAATTTTTGGTTGGGGTTTTTTAATTTGGTCTTTTTCTAGCTTTTTAAGTTGTAAGCCCAATTTGTTAATCTTCTCTTTCTCTATTTTCTTCAAATAAGCCTCTAAAGATATAAAATTTCCCCTTATTACTGCTTTAGCTGCATCCCAAAGATTTTGGTATGATGTCTCATCATTGTCATTATCTTGGGTGAAATTATTAATTGTTTCTATAATTTCCTCTTTCACCCAGTCATTCTTTAAGATGAGATTATTCAGTTTCCAATTACTTTTTGGTCTATTTACCCCTAACTTTTTACTGAATGTAGCTTTTATTGCATTGTGATCTGAGAAGAAGGCATTTATTATTTCTGCCTTCCTACATTTAATTTTGAGATCTTTATGTCCTAATATATGGTCAATTTTTGTATAGGATCCATGAACTGCTGAGAAGAAAGTATATTCCTTTCTATTGCCATTCAGTTTTCTCCAAAGGTCTATCATACCTAGTTTTTCTAATATTCTATTTACTTTTTTAATTTCTTTCTTGTTTGTTTTGTGGTTGGATTTGTCTAAATTTGAGAGTGCAAGGTTGAGATCTCCCACTATTATAGTATTACTGTCTATTTCTTCTTGCAGTTCTCTTAACTTTTCCTTTAGAAAGTTGGATGCTATACCACTTGGTGCATATATGTTTAGTATTGATATGGCTTCATTATTTATGCTACCTTTCAGCAGGATATAGTTTCCTTCCTTATCTTTTTTAACGAGATCTACTTCTGCTTTTGCTTGATCTGAGGTAAGGATAGCTACCCCTGCTTTTTTGGCTTTACCTGAAGCGTAATAGGCTCTGTTCCAACCTTTTACCTTTACTCTGTATGTATCTCCCTGCTTTAAGTGTGTTTCCTGTAGACAACATATTGTAGGGTTCTACTTTTTGATCCAGTCTGCTATCCGTCTCCGTTTGATGGGATCATTCATCCCATTTACATTTACAGTTAAAATTACTAATTCTGTATTTCCTGCCATCATATTATCCCCAGATTATGCTTTTTTCCTTGACCCCCCTTATCCCCTTCCCCGATATTTAATTTACAGACCCCCCTTGTGATGCGCAACCTTCCCTTTTTTTTTAGTATCCCTCCCCCCTCCCTCCAAGTCCCCTCACTTATTCTCCTTTTCCTTTTCCCTTTTCCTCTCCCCCCTTTTAATGAGGTGAGAGAAAATTCTCTGAAAAACAAATATGTTAATTATTTACTCTTTGAGCCTCTCCTGATGAGAGTAAGATTCACACAATGATTCTCCCCCTCACTAAATTCCCTCAGATATGGTGTATTTTCTATGCCTCTTCCTGGGATGTAGTTTCCCTCTTTTTATCATTCCTTCCCCTTTTTCTGAACCGACCTCCTTCCCTTTACTACATCTCCCTTTTTTTCTTTTATATCAGTAAAATCAAATTATCCTTGAGGACTTTTTATATACCCACAACAGAGTTACAGTTCTCAAGGGTTCTGTGTACCTTTTTCTGTTTCTCTTCAGTCTTGTGGATGTAGATCAAATTTTTTGTTTAAGTCTGGCTTTTTTTCTTAGAAACATATAGAATTCCTCTGTTTCATTGAATGACCATCTTCTTCCATGGAAAAAGATGCTAAACTTAGCTGGGTAGTTCATTCTTGGTTGCAGTCCTTGATCTTTTGCCTTACAGAATATCAGGTTCCAGGCCCTTCTATCTTTTAATGTGGAGGCAGCCAGATCTTGGGTGACCCTTATTGTGGCACCTTGGTATTTAAATTGTTTTTTTCTAGCTGCTTGCAGGATTTTCTCTTTTGTGTGGTAATTCTGCAGCTTAGACACAATATTCCATGGTGTTCTTTTTTTAGGGTCTATTTCAGAAGGAGTTCGATGAATTCTTTCCACATCTACTTTCCCTTCTGTTTCTATTATCTCTGGACAGTTCTCTTTGATAATTTCCTGTAAAATAGAATCTAGGCTCTTTTTTTGGTCATAGTTTTCTGGAAGTCCAATGATCCGCAGATTATCTCTCCTAGATCTATTTTCCAGGTCTATAGATTTTCCCAGTAAGTATTTGACGTTGTTCTCCAGCTTCTCATTTTTTTTTTTTTTTGTTTTGTTTGACTAATTCTTGGGTTCTCTGTGAATCATTCATTTCTATTTGTTCCATCCTGACTTTTAAGGAGTTATTTTCTTCTTTCACAGTTTTTAGTTCTTTTTGTAAATGCCCAATTTCGTTTTTAAATGAATTATTTTGCTCTATTGAATGTTTTTCCATTTCCCTAATTTTTTTTGAGAATTATTTTCTTTTTCCAATTCAGAAATTCTATTTTCTTGAGACTTTTTTATCTTTTCCAATTCAGAAATCCTACTTTCCTGTGATTTTTTAACCTTTTCTAATTCACAAATTTTGTTTCCCTGCATCTCCTGTGAATTCTTTATTTTTTCCAACTCCAATTTCAGAACGTTGTTATTCTCTATCATAGCTTCCCTTTCCTTTCCCCATTTTTCTTCAAACTCCCTTAATTTTTTAATAGTCTCATCTAGGAGAGAGTTATGTGATTGGGGGCAGGAATCGTTCCCCTTTAGGCTGTTATCTGCTGTCTCTCTGCTGTTAACTTCCTCGGGGTTGGATACCCACTCTTTCTCTGTATAGAAGGAATCTATGGTTTTTCTGGCTTTTTTGTTCATATTTTAAAAATCTTTTGGGGTCTGTCCCTGGGGTAGGAAATTATTTATTTACTTCTTTACCAGCTTCCTCCCAGACTGGATGGATGCAGGCGTTCTAGCGCCTGAGCTAAGATAGAGCTCTGGGAGAGAGTTCCCCACCCCCTCCCTGGAAGTGCCTCAGAGGTGATTAGCACTGCTGTGCCCCGAGGGCGCTGTGTTTTAGCAGCTTCCCTGAGGTTGAGACTGAACAGTAAAGGCAGCACAAAGCCTAGCCTATGTGTCCCGGTGGGGCGTGGATGTCTGCAGCAGGTGACGTGAAAAGCCCCTGCGCTCAAAGTGGAAGTGTCTGCCAGAAACTGCGGTCCCTAGTTCAAAGGTTCCGCTTCTCTGGGATTTCCTAGAGCTGAGTTCCACTCCCTCCAGCTAAACTAGGCAGTGTGTGTTGCCTTGGGCCGTATCCACCCACTTGTCAATCTCTTAACTATTCTCAGGAGGTAGCTGAGGCCACGCCCCCTGGTGCTGAGATCTGCTGAGTCACCCCCAGGGTCTTGGAAAATCTAATCTATCTGAATTTTTAAGGTATTTTAGCTTTCTCTTCTGAACTGCTATATATAAGCAGAGAAGAGCTAACAGCCTGTGCCAGATTCTTTTATCTCAGTGGCTTCTCTGATCCCAGAGCCCTTCCCAGTGCGATCGGTGCAGTATGCGAGCCCCCAGCCATCTGTGCTGGCCTCTCTTCTTCCTCCCCTGGGAACTGACCTTTTCTGTTGAAACTCCAGATTCTCTTCAGCTGGTAAGTCTTGCTTCCAGTCCTTGTGGTATCTATCAGTCCTGGGCTTATTCTGAGGCTTAATTTATCTAATTGGTTGTGAGGGAGTGAGGACGTTCTCAGAGTCGTGTGTTTCTTCTCCACCATCTTGGCTCTGCCCTCCCCAATAGACTTTTAACAAAAAATGCCAACTGCATCCAGAAAAAGAATGAAGGGATTGGATGCAAATCACAACATGCTTTGTTCACTTCTTTTTTCTGTTGTGTTTTATCTTTCCCAGAGCATTTTTGCTCTGATTTTTATTTCCCAACATGATTCATAAATCAATGTGTATTAAACATAAAAAATAAATAAATAAATATTAAAGAAAAGAGAACCACAGGACATATTGAGGAAGCGTCACCTTGAGAAACAAACTTATCTAAATGGTGAAAGATATACAAAACTTTACTGAAAAAATAATTCCTTAAAATTTGGAATTGGGTAAGTAGAAGGTAATGATTCTATGTTACATGGAGAAACAATAAAAGTCAAAATAATGAAAAATCTGTGAAATATGTCATTAGAATATACAATTGATCTGAGGAGAATTAATTTAAGAATAATACTAGTGTTTAACAACAATGACCATCAAGAAATTCTAACCACCACATTTTAAAAAGTTATTTTAAAAAACTGTCCTAATATCCAAGAACTAAATGATAAAATAAATAGAAATTTTTAAAAAATCTACTGATCCTCTTTTTTAAAAAAGATCCTAAAATGAAAACTCCCAGGAATATCATATCCACGAAACAGAACCAGAAAGAAGAATTGATTAGAAACCAGAATCCAGTAATGTGTTGTTTATAAAAAATACATTTCAGAGAGACACAAAGAGACTTAAAATAAAGGACTGGAACTGAATCTATTATGCTTCAGTTGAAATTAAAAAGACAAGAGTGGCAATCATGTTCTCACACAAAGTAAAAGCAAAAATAGATCTAATTAAGAGAAAAGCTAGATAGCTATTTTTCTAAAAGGCACAATAGAAAATAAGGAATATACATATTAAATATTTGAAAAAGTAAGTAAAGAAATCTTGCTAAATTCCTTTTATGACCAAACTATTAGGGAGAGCAAAAACAGAAAAAGGAAACTTTGGTTAAGCTTTCCTGGTGAGTATTTATACTAAAACTTCAACAAAAAAATACTACCCAACAATTTACAATATATCACAAAAATCATACACTATAACCAAATGATATTTATACCAACAATGCAGTACTGGTTTTGTATTAGAAAACCACATGCATATTTAACCATATCAATAGGAATAACAACAAAAATCATATTATATCAATAGTTGAAGAAAAAGTTTTGGGGAAAAACACATCTCCATTACTATTAAAAATACTAGAAAACAGGAATAAATGAAGTCTTTCTTAAAATGATAAGTAGTAGTTATTTAAAATCAAAAGCAAGTATTATCTGTAATGGGGATAAGTTAGAAGCAGTCCCAATAAGATCAGGCATGTGAAGTAAGGATGGCCTGTCACTAATACCATTCAATATTATACCAGAAATGCTAGATATAATAATAAAACAAGAAAAAAAATTGGAGAAATAAAAATAGGCAACAAGGAAATGAAACTATCACTCTTTGCAGATTAAATGATGGTAGATATGATAGGTAGAACCTAGAGAATCAACTAAAAAACTGATTAATATAATTTAAAATGTTAGCACATTTTCAGGATATATAATAAACTGACATACAGTATCAACATTTCTATATATTACCAACAAAATCTAACTAGAAGAGATTGAAAGAGAAATTCAATCTAAAATAATTACAGACTTTATAAAACATTTGAAAGATTACCTTCCAAGGTAATTCTAATCTCTACATTTCAAAAAGTTATTTAAAAAAACTGACTTAATATCAAAAAACTAAATGATAAAATAAAGTTTAAAAAATCTACTGATCCTAGTAGATCTTTAAAAGATCTTTAAAAGGATCCCAAAATGAAAATTCCCAGGAATATCATATCCAAGGGATAGAACTAGAAAGAAGAATTGATTAGAAACCAGAATCCAGTAATGTGTTGTTTACAAAAATACACTTCAAACTAAGAGACACAATTTTCAGAAGATCTAATCAAAC
This sequence comes from Sminthopsis crassicaudata, assembly GCF_048593235.1. Lineage (NCBI taxonomy): Eukaryota > Metazoa > Chordata > Mammalia > Dasyuromorphia > Dasyuridae > Sminthopsis > Sminthopsis crassicaudata. The sequence goes on from NC_133617.1 coordinate 679,306,720, forward strand.
TCTTATGGGAAAATGCTTTAAATCATTATTTATTTGATAAATGAAAATTTAAACTACCCTGAAGTATCATCTCATATCCATGAGTTTGGCTAACATGACAGAAAAGGAAAGAATAAATGCTGGTGAAGGTGTGGGAAAAATGGGAACAGGAAGGCACTGTTGATTAAGTTGTCAACTGCTTGAACATCCTGGATAATTGTGTATGTTGGGCAAGGGGGTGATGCACACTCATGCATATATCAGCTGATAAAATCAGCCACTGAAGAGGTGTCCATTAGTTGGAGAATGGTTGAACAAACTATGATACATGATTGAGATGCAACATAAGAAAAACCAGGATACCATGGCCCACAATAAGAGTGATATTGTAATTATCAAAGATGAAAGATTTAACTACTCTAATTAATACAGTTTCAATGGAGCCTATGATGAAAAAAATTATCCACTTTCAGAGAACTGGGGAACTATGAGTATAGAGTGAAATCAACTATTTTCATTTTGTTTCTTGTTGTTGTTGTTGTTGTTGTTGTTGTTGTTGTTGTTGTGTTGTTGTTGTTTTTCCCACCATAGCTAATATGAAAATATGTTTTACATGACTTTATCCATTATTCATACCACATTTCTCATCTTCTCAAAGATGAAGAAAGGTCTGGAGGGAGGAACAATTTAGAACTCAAAAAAATTTTAAATGTCAAAATAATAAGTAAATAAAAACGTTGAAGCTATTTTACTATTTCATGTCAGATAATTCCAGTTTTAGAAACAATATGAAGATTTGGCTTCTTAGTGATACATAGTTTCATATTATCATTTCAATTTGGCACAGGATCATAGAGAGATCAGGTTTATACAAAACTATTTCCTTTTCTTAGGTCTACCACTGACAAACATAGCTCCTCTATCATTGTTTTTCCATTCACCAAAGAATTAAGACCCCATTTGTCTTAAACCCCAAATCCAAAACAATTCATCAACAAATATTTATTGAGTGTTCACTATATAACAGTCTTTCTTTGAGTAGTGGGGATTCGGATGAAAATCACTTCCTTAAAAATCTCTGAAATTCTAATTCAACAATTTCCCTAAATTCTGCCCACAGAATCTGAGCATATACTCCTTTGGTCAGTTATCCTAAACAGCCTCTCAATCAAAAGGTTCTTATCTTCTCTCAAGATGCAATTTGTTCAAATACTTTTAATTTCTTCATAACTGTCTCCCTTGCAGGCTCTGCAATGTCAGAAGCCTCCTCCGTATCTATATATCTAGCTCTTGCTATCTTCATAATGCATATTTATTAGCCTGTCTAAAACTCATGTGTATTTTGAGTGTTCCAGGGCCAAACAGACTGCTTTTACTCTTAATCAATATGACTGAATAAGGTGGGTTTTTCCCACTCTGAATGATAATTCCAAATAGCTAACATAAAACTTGTATGAGATTTAAATACATACAATCTGTGTTCAGCATTTGAAACTAATTTTCAACTAATTTATCCCCAAAGGAGATGAAAGACTTTCTAAAATAGAAGAACATGAAAGAGGAAGTTCAATGAAATTCAAATTACCCAACCATAGAACAGAAAGACTGTTGGGTTTTTTGTTTTTTTTTTTTTTTTTTCCCTGTTAATGACAAAAAAAAAAAAAAAAAAAAAAAAAAAAAAAAAAAAAAAAAAAATCTGTTTTGTTATAAATGCTCCATGTTTTGGAAGTTCAAAAATTTGCCAAAACAGTCCTTGAGGTTTACATTCTTCAATATTTGATGAAAGCCCACTTTTATACCTCAAGGCACAAGCAAAAAAGCCCAGCTAAAAACAAATCTCCCCCCAAAAATCTCACTGTTTCAGTTTTCAGTAGGCTGTCTATACAGTAGATTTATATCAAATTTTTACACAGAGTTTACAAATTAAATCATTTTTGGAAAAATGAACTACTGCTGAGTTAAAAAGACAGACAGTTATGAAGCATCAGGAATCAAGCAGCCCTCTTTTCCCATGAATAAATTAAATCTATTATATATCTTATATAGATAAATATTTTCAGAGAAATTGGAGACATTGACATAGCATTTCAAATTTTGCTGTGTTTTACACATATTTATTTAAGCCTTTAAAAAAGAAAAAAAAACTTAACACTGAGGTCTGTTATCATTATTACTACTATTGCTGCTATTACTGCTGCTTTCACCACTATTGTTGATGCAGCATCTGCTGCTGCTGCTTCTACTACTGCTATACTAATGCTTCTACTGTTCTTCTACTCCTATTACTGTTGCTACTACTGCTGCTATCTCTAACTGCAGTTACTGCTACTGCTGCTATTGCTCTTTTATTACCACTATTGCTGCTGCTGCTACTGCTACTTCTGCAGCTGCTACCATTGCTGCTACTGTTTCTATTACTGATACCATTTCTTCTGCTGCTGCTTTTACCACTATTGCTTTTGCTACTGCTACCACTGCTAACTCTACTACTTTTACCATTATTGTTGATACTATTATTATTGCTGTTGCTGCTACTGCTGCTGTACTACTACCTCTACTACTGCAACTGCTTTTACCACTATTATTGTTGCTACTACTATTACTGCTATTGCTAGTACTGCCGCTACTACTTCTTCTACCATATTACTGCTACTGTTATTACTGTTGCTGTTTTTGCTGTTGCTGCTGCTGCTGCTGCTACTACTACTACTACTACTACTACTACTACTACTACTACTACTACTACTACCACTACTGATACTGCCATTACTACTGGTGTTGCTGCTCTGAAGCAACCTCCACTTTTCCTAGCAAAGTGGACAAAGCACAGCACTTAGAATATTGAAGATCTGAATTTAAAATCTAATTCAGACACTTAATAGCTTACTGACCCTGAAGAACATGTCTGCCCCAGTTTCATGACTAAAATGCAGATAACAATAGAACCTGCCTCAAGTTTGTGAGGATAAAATAATAATACTTATAAAATATTTTATGTACCATAAAGCATCACTTAAATGATAACTGGTAGTAGTAATACTAAAGATATAGACAAGCAATATTATCCTCATTCAGTAGATGATAACACTGAAGTCTAGAGATATCAATTACCCAATAATTGGTCATATAGCCAGTGACAGGGCAAGATTCAGCTCTATTCTTTCTAATTTTAAGTTCAGCATTCTAGCCACAGCATAATTTGATTCAATTTAATCATGTATTAATACCTAGTATGTACCAGACATTGTCCTAAATGGTGGGGATACAAAACAGATAGGGGATGCTACAAATTTTCACCTCAATTTCAGATCAACTCAGTCAAGAGTGGAGCAAACATAATGGCTTCCCACTTTCCCACCCCCCACCCCTCTTTTTTTTTAAGGTAAGAAAGGTTCTGTCTCTGAAGTGTGCCTGTAATATTTTAACACTTTTCTTCTTTTCTCAGTAATTGGTAGGAATGTTATTATTAATTAGTAGTATTCCCTGATCTATGTTTTGGATATTTGAACATTATAATTGGAAAGTTGGGCAAAATAGAGGGAAATAAGAGAGAATTATTCTCACCAAATCTTTGACTTTGTTAAAAATTTGACTCAATTCTCATATAGCTTTGGATTTGCTCTCATGGTCATAACTGGATTCTGAAAAATCTTCCCTGAGTTTAGAAGTTCACTCTTTAGCAAGGAGACCATTAAATCATGAGTCTTAAGTCAGAATTTCTAAATGCTCTTGAACTATTTAATCTCTAGATCTTAAAATGTACTATTGGTTACATAAACACAACATTTGTCCAGGGCATTTTCTTCAGTACTCTATATATTAAAGATATCTTTGATTGATGAGGTTGATATTTGAGGCTCAGAAAAGGCAAATACATACTATAGATCAAAATTTTATCAATAAGCCTAAACTAATGAGAATTACACAATAACAAAATTCCTATTAAAGAACATGAATTAAATAATTCTTGGATACTCTGTTAAATCAACTATGATAATAGCCACTCTGCAATTATATAACCACTTTTTTTTTCATTTTTTCCATAATGTTATTTTGAGAGACTGTGCTAAATTTCTTAGTGAAATCTAGATGAATTATGCCTACTGCATTTTTCTACTCTGCCAGTCCAGTAATCTCATTGAGTAAAAATTACTTTATCATGACTTATTTTTGATTAATTCCTTCTCATACTACTCAGAATCTTATTCCCATAGTTCTCTCAGGGATTTCAAGAGTTGGAAACAAGCTCAAAGGTCACTTTGTCCAAATAGTGACAAAGAAAACCTACCATATACCTGACAAGTGCTAATTCAGCTTTCTCTTCAAATCTTCTAGCAAGGAAGAAGCCATTAAAATAATTGTAGCAACAACAGCAATAATAATGCTATTTTTCAGTGCTTACTATGTACCAGGCATTGTGCAAAATGTTTTACACATATTATCTCATTTGGTCCTCACATTGTGGTCCCCACAATCCTGGGAAGTAAGTGTTATTGCTATTCCCCATTTACATATGAAGAAACTGAGGCAAACAAAATTTAAATAACTTGCCTAGGATCACATGTCATATGGCCAGTAAGTATCTGAGGTTGCCTTTTAACTGAGGTCTTCCTAACTCCAGACCCAGCACCCTATCCAGTGTGCCACCTAGCTATTTCTATTAGACTAATAATTTATCTCTATATCAAGCCTAAACTCGTTTCTGTGAAATTTTTATGTATTATTCCTTGTCCTGCTTACTGGTAATAGGTAATACAAGTCTCTTCCTACTTCATTGTGACAGGCCTTCAAATGTATGGTATTTATACTTATCTACATATATTTATTTATTTATCTATATCAATCCATCCATCTATCTATATATCTATACCTCTATTTTTGATACATACATACATATATATATATATATATAAAATGTTCCTGTCCACCCCACGCACAGATTTATCTTTTTCAAACTAAATAACAACTCTATCAATTTTATCAGTCTTCATATATATTTTGAGACTCATTACCAACCTGTTTTTTGTTCTCTAGATAATCTCCAAATCAATGTCACCATCATCTTCTCTTCTCCCCCTTCTTTTTCTCATTCTTCTTCTCTTTTCATTCTTCTCTTCTCCTCCTCCTTCTCATTCTTCTTCTATTTTCCTCATCCTTCTCATTCTTCTTCTCTTTTATTCTCCTTCTCATTCTCTCATTCTCCTTCTTCTCTTTCTCCTTCTTCTCTTCTTCTCCTTCCTCCTCCTCCTTCTTTTCTTTGAAATTATTTCCTTAGTATTTTACTTTCCCCATTTGCAGGTAAAAACAATTTTAACATTTATTTTTACAATTTTAAGTGTCAAATTCTCTCCCTCCATTCCCATACCCCTCAATGAGAAGGCAAACAATTGTATACAGTTTATGCATATGTTGTCATGTAAAATGTATTTCCATATTAGTCATGTAAAGAAAACATAGACCAACACCAACAAAAAGAAGATCAAGATAAAATATAAAAGCAAAAAAAAAAATACACTTCAATATGTGTTCAGATACCATCAGTTCTTTTTCTGGGAATGGTTAGCATTTTTCACCATAAGACCTTCCAAGTTTTCTTGGATCATTGTATTGCTGAGAATAGCAAAGTCATTCACAGCTGGTCATTTTTCCAATGATATTTTACATTTTCTTCTATTTTCTTCATTCTTTTTAGTTTGTTTGACTGCTTCTTGATGTCTCATAATGTCATTGGCTTCTACTACTTACACCACTGTAGTTTTAAATGTGTGATTTTCATCAGTTAACTTTTGCATCTCTTTTTCCTTTGATTAATTCTGCTTTTCAAAGTGTTTTCTTCAGTGGATTTTTTTTTTAATTTGGCCTATCATGTTTCTTAAGAAATTGATTTCTTCAGTAGTTTTTTTTTTCAATTTGACCAACTGCATTTTTTAAATAATTGTTTTTCTTTAGTCATTTTTCCTTCTTTTTCCAAGTTGTTGACTCTCTCTTACATGCCTCTTGTTTTTTTTTTTTTTTTTTTTTTTTTTTTTTTTTTTTGTTGTTGTTTTCTTCTTCTACCTCTCTTATTTGCCTTTTAAAGTCTTTTATGAGTACTTCCAAGAAGCCTCTTTGGGTTTGAGATCAGTTTATATCACCCTTTGAGATTTCTCCTATGAACATTTTGTCCTCATCTGAATTGGTGTTTTGGTTTTCCCTGCCACCATAATAACTTTCTGTAGTTAAGGTTCTTTCCTCTTTTTTGATCATTTTTTTCCTTTTCTTTTTGTTTCTTTTTTGTGCTTTTTGTGGTCAAGTTCTGCTCCTACAGAAGAAGGATCACTGTCCCAAATTTCCCATGCTCTGAGTCTTAGCTTTGAACACGGGTCCCCTTATGTTTGATGACTTGTTCATAACAGAGCCCCACCTGCTCTCTCCAGGAAGCACTTCAGTTTCCCTAGCTGGAACTTTGTCTTCTGAGCTGGAACTGGAGACCCACTGGTCTGCTTTGCTACTGAACCAAAACCAAAGATCTCAGTTGCTCATCTGCTATGTTTAAGGCCCTCTCACTGGCTTTCCTGGACACCATCTCAGCTGGGCTGAATATCCCCCTCTTCTCCCCAGTGACATTGACCTTTCTTGAAGTCCTTCCAATCAATCTTGAGCTGGAGAGTGATTTTATTCAATCAGACTCTATTCAGAAGCTTTGTTTCATATAGTTGTTGAGAGAACCTGGGAAAGCTGGAGCAATTTCCTGGCTTCACTCTACCACCCATCCCTTATTCTTTTCCTCTCCTTTTTATACCATTCCCATTAATCTACACACCTTATACAATTCCCAGTAATTCTCACTCCCCTTCCCTAATCTTTTAACTTTTTATTTCTTTCTGAATTGAAAAGACTGTTATACCTTTTTAAGTATATATGCATTGTTCCCTCTTTAACCTATTCCCAATGAGAGTAGGGTTCTAGCACTACCAACCCTTCTCCCCCATCTAATTCTTCTGTTGACAGAACAGAATATTTAGTCAAATCTAATAACTTGAAATTAATGAAGATAAATATGAAATTTTATACTTGAGTTCAGAAAATCAGCTTTACACCTACAATATGATAAAAATATGGTTAGACACCATATAATCTGAAAAATTTTTCTGAGTTTTAATGGCTGGCAGGAATTTCATTTTGATTCAAGTGTATAAGCAGGCATCTAAGATAGCTAATGCATCATTTCACTGTATTTATTAAAACAGTTCCCTGGACCAAAAATGTGATGTTATTTCTATACTTTCCCTTGATTAAGATTATATGTGAAGTATTATATTCTGTCTTGGGTAAACACATCTTCAGAAAACATTACTAAAGAATCAGAAACTATTCCAAATTTTCTTTCAAACTATACAATTACTAATGACAATATTAAACATGATTGACATTTTCATGCATAAAACATGAAATGTTTATCCTTATGAGTCCCTTATAATTAACATTTGATGTTTACTTTATATTTCTCTTGGATCTTATATGTCAAATTTTCTATTAAATTTAATATTTTGTAACAAATCCTGAAAATCTGGTAATTCATAAAATATTTTTTTTCATTCAGAATTATTCTTAACTTTTCTGGGAATATTTTTGGCTGTGCCTCTAGTTCTTTTGCTTCCAGGTTTTTGTTGAGAGTATATTTTCATTTCTCATAGCACGCTATTATCTCATCACAGTTATATACCACAACTTGTTTGGTAATTCCACAATTGATGGCCATCCCCTGAATATCTAATTCTTCATTTGCAAAACTTTATTAACTGTTTAATCTTCAGCAAGCCATCTTGTGTTTGTTTGTCCCAGTTTCTTGATCTATAAAGAGAAGGATGTTAATGGTCCCACCTCCCAGAGTTGTTGTGAGATCAAAATAATATAATGATTGTAACATGCTTAACATAGTGACTGGTATATGCTAAATCCTAAATCTTTGTTATTTCTATAATTTTGTGTAAATGTTTTGTATCTGATAAGTCTAAAATCAGTTTAAAATATCAAAGGTAATAAGATTAACAATTTTTCTATGGAATCATTTGGATATCCAACTAGTATCATCTGAAGTTTTGTTTCACGTTTTAAACACATGATGTCGTTTGTGTTGTTGTTGTATTTTCACATTACCTTATATTGTGAAATTTAAGAGACCATTGTAACAGAAAGTTACGAATAATTTTTGTTTTTAAAATCTGGAGGCTGTTGTCCATGAATTGAGCTGTTAAAAAGATGTGAAATAGATATTTGAAAACTTTAAAATATTTGATGAGGTATAGTTTATTGCAAATCAGTGATAATATGTAATAGCAAACTTTCAATCAAAATTCTTTGCTACTATTAAAGCATATATGGTGGTTTAAAGATTTAACTTCAACATATTAATAATGATTCAACTATTAGATATATGCTTTATGTCTGAACACCCAGAATGAGTAGTTTTAAATTATAGGTAAATTATAAAAAATATATAAAGTAAAAAATAGGGAAATTTTGCAATTTAAGATAAAAATTCTTGAGATTTTAATTTACTATTGTTCTGAGCTTTGATTATAGGGATGTGATCTATCATGAAGTCAAAGTAGTAAATGGTGTTTCCTGCAGTCTGGGAACTGCTAATGATGGATGGCTATGCCTGGGAAAAGTTCTGGGGATAATTTTGGTATGGCCCACAGTCGGATCCTCTGACTCTATTTCTCCCTTAATTGGGTTCTTATATTTAATACATACAATTAATATATATGTTAATTATATGGGAAAATAATTGGACTAAGAATTTTATATGTAAATTGCATTGATAATGGTAAAGAAAATGAAAATGTTTTCCCATTTTTTAAGATATTATTTTAAAGTGCAAGTTCATTTTGCAGTTTGACTCTCTTAAATTTTTAAAAGAGTCTTATATCAGGTGCAGGATTTGGGCAAGAATAGAAACAGAAAATGGCATATAAACTAAAATTCCTTGAAGTTTAAAGATTTAAAAATTAAATTTAATAAAGTACATTATTAATTACATATACATTAATATGTATATTAATTATATGTATTAATTATAAGAACCTCTAAATTGGTAACAAGATAAGCAGAACGATCTTTAGAGATGTCCTAAGAATAAATCCTATTGTCCAAGAAAAGATATCTAGGAACCAGATCACTACAAGAAACATCTGGGACTCAAAATCTACTGAGCACTAAGAATAGGTTACTAAGATATAAGGTGATTCAGTGTTAGTTAATATTGGTTATGATAATTTGCTCTGGTCTTTTATTTCAAGATGATTTATGTTTAAATTTTCTTGATTCTATTTGTGACATATAAATCTCCCGTCTCAAAACTATTCCATTAGAAGCCTTCTAAGTAGTTTGATCTGTACCTGATTTAATGTAATTATGAAATTGTGAGAAAAGTTTGTTGCATTTTTTGAACCTAGCCCTGAAGGACTAAGAAATTGGATAATCTCTTTGTGTTGTTTAAGATGCTTAATTAAGGATCTATACCATGGCCAGAAACTCAAATACATAGATTGATAAAAGGAATTTTCTCATAATTGTCAACCCAAAAGTCTTCTAAGGGCCCCTAACAGGTCCTTCTGACTACTCTCACAGCTATCAAATTTGTGGGTGTGTAGTACTAGATCATCTGAGGAAAGCCTTGCTCTGAGTGGATGCAAAATCTTCCAGGGACCTCAAGGTTCATCTAGTACAGACCCCAAAGCAGTAGATATTCAGATGAGAGAGCTTACCCAACATTCTGGATAAGGGTTGAGTATACTATCCTAGTTTTTCCTAGTCTTCCATTTTGTTATGTGCCCAAGCACCAAGCTCCTGATTCAAGTGTGTATTGGCATTTTTTTCCTTCTACATTCTTGCCTCGCCTCTCTTGTATGTTCTCAAGTAAACAATAACTAACAATGACACCTAGGAAACCCAATAAGTCCCCTCAAGGAATTAATCCCCTGGACAACATCTTGTTCTGATCCAAACAATCTTTTGACTTATAACTTCTCCTTTATTGGCCAGGATGGTAGTGGTTCTTTAGATTCCTTCCCTTTGGCCAAAAGAGAGAAATGTCAAGATATAGAGAGATGCCATTTTATAGGGCTAACTAAGACTTGGCAAGAAAACTGTATCCTGAGCTTGGCATAACAACTACCTTTTTCACTCACCCTCTGGATAATCTCCCCCTCTGGCAAAATCACATAATATACTGCTTTGACCAATATCAGCTATTCTCTGAGCTCAGACAAGCACTAGACAAATTTAAACAATTACCTATGTTCCCATAATGAAGCCCTACTATGAATCAAACTTTAATATGGTTGTTGTTATCCCTCATTGTCAAGACTATCAATCATTGCATTTAAAAGATGACAATCATAAGATGAATCAGAGTTGAGTCTTCCAGCTACATAAAGAGAAGCTTTACATTCTGTCTATGATCCCAAAGTCTGAAGCTCAGCTTACAGGGATGAAAAAATTTAGTGTACAAAGGTCTGGCTGAATTTTTGGAAAACATCTGAAGAAGCTACCTGAGTGAATGTGCTGAAAAAGTGACTTATTTATCACTGTGCAGAATTTGGGGGGGGGGATTGGAGTATTGACAGTTGGTCTGATTTTCTGCAAAGGTTTCATAAGTTTATCTATGATGTCAATTTCTCAAATCATCCTAAGGAAATTACAGTTCCTATTTTTAGATATGCTAGAATGAAATCAACTTGTTAGTATTACTGTAACCCCAAGATATCACAGGAGCCTTGAAGAAATTTCTAAAATTCCAAGGTGAAGAATCATCCTTCTATCTATCTGGGTTCATAATACCCAAAGCAAGCATCCTTGTAATGAGCAACACAAAGAAATAGCATTCTTTTTTGAGGAAAATAATTTCTTTGCTTTGTGTGACATGCTAAATCAATGAAGAGGGTAAGAAGGATGCTTGGGTTGTATACCATTTTATCAAACAAGGAATTAATGTTTTTCTCTGATAATTATACTAAGAACATGGGATTTTTTTAGGGTTTTTTTTGTTTTTTTTTTATTATAGTTTCTATTTACAAGATATATGCATTGACAATTGCAAAACCTTTTGTTTCAATTTTTCCCTCCTTTCCCCCACTCTCTTCCCCAGATGTCAGGTAGACCAATACATGTTAAATATATTAAAATATATGTTAAATACAATATATGTATACATATCCATACAGTTATTTTGCTGCACAAGAAAAATTGGACTTTGAAATAATGTACAATTAACCTGTGAAGGAAATAAAAAATGCAAGCAGACAAAAACAGAGTGATTGAAAATTCTATGTAGTTCACACTCATTTCCCAGAGTTCTCTTCATTGTTGAACAAATGGAATTGATGGTTCATCTTATTGTTGAAAAGAGCCACTGAACATGGGATTATATTGTGTTTTTTTGTTTTTCTGAGTCAATTAGGGTTAAGTGACTTGCCTAGGGTCACATAGTTAGGAAATATTAAGTATCTGAGGTGAGATTTGAACTCAAGTCTCCTGACTTCAGGGTTGGTGCTCTATCCACTGCACCACCTAGCTGCCCCACATGGGATTATATTATAAATTTTTAGGAGTATTCATCACAAATAATAAAAATGCTAATAAAGGAAATAGAGTAGAACAGAAGTTGAAAATCCTGATTTATTCAATATGCTCCGATACTCTTCTCATTTGAGACTTAAATAGTCTTGATCTGAAAAGCCAATAGTTGCTAAACCTAAAAAGTCTTTGAAGATCTTCTAATTTGCATGTCAAGGTTCTTTCTCCAATTGGTAGTACATCACTGACTGAAATGTTTGGCTTTACATGGTTGAAAGCTGATCATGTAGAAAGGCTGGCAAAGACAGGCCTATTTCTATACCACGGGTCATATAATGCAATATAGCATAACTTGCCTATAAAATTCCCCAAACTAATTCTCCCTGGTGAGATGGAGTGGAAAGAATCGTTCCATCTGCTATTTCAGATTCAAGATGTTTATGATTGGGATAATAGGATTGGGAGTGACATTTTGTTTTAACCACAGTCTCAATGATAACTCTTAGAAGATGTATCTTAGATGTATCTTAGAAAATGAAATAGGTTAATGTCATCTGAAACTTCAGAGCTTTGAAAAACCAAACCAAACTCCAACTTTCTACAATTTCTGCAATATTTTGTTTGCAATATCCCAAAAATCAAAATCCAGCTTCTAAAACTCAGACTCTCCCCACCCCAAATATTTGAATTTCCTGCATTACAATGCAGGACCTTTAAATAAAGCAAAAGCAATCGTTTATTCCATGTAACACAAATTATTTTTGATGCTAAAAACTAAAGAAGAAACCCTGCTGGGTAGGTCTAATTTATTAACAGCCTGCCTCTTATTAGCCTCTCATTATGCATGGAGCCAATTTGTATAGCAAAGTTTATATTTTGTGAAAATCAGGGATTCTGCTGCTGTAAATCAAAAAAAAAAAAAAATACATCTTTTTCTGCCTTTTTCTCTACTCTAATGACAAACTAACAAAAAAGCCAGGAAAAAAGAGAAGATGACTTTGTCCTTTAAATACTAATAACTTTTAAATATGCTCCCTTCTTTTATTGTTGATTTTCCCCCTTCACTTTCAGAGACATTAGTTTCTTTCCTTATGACTCTTCCTTGAATTAATTTCCAAGGAGGGAAATACTTTGATATTATGTTCTCCCCTCTTCTTTCACAGCAAAAGATTAGAAAAGAAAGTGATATAAATTTACTTTATTATTAGCAGCATATTAAATTACTTCATAGTCATCATGCTTTTGGCTTCTGCTTTTTATCAGTGTGACATTTCAATATCCTGTCCCATAGCATAAGTCTGTACAGAATAGAAAAAGAAGAATTTTGAATTATGGATATTTTTCTCTGTATTATTAGCCCAGTTCAAACTTCAATTTTAAAAGGATTATACAGAACCATGTAGGTCTTTATTTAGAACTAGTTTTTCTGTTGCAATGAAATTATTCTCAATCACAGAAAATATTTTTAAAGTGTTTTCCTCTCAACAATACTGAGGGTAAAAAGTATAACTCTTTTTACCCCCATTTTATGGATGAGTATAGAGGCTCAGGGTGATAAGCACTTAGCCTATGGTCATACACTTAAGAAGGATCAAAAGTGGAATTTGAATCAAAGTCTTTTGACTACAAGAATGGTCTGTTCATAGTACTATGTTGTTTTCAATCTATGTTCACAAGCTTATGAGATCATGGATTTAGAATGGGAAAAGAGAGGTCATGTATTCTAACCTCATTCTATAGATGAAGAAACTGAACAGAGTTGTATTATTATTAAGTACAATGTTGCACCCACTATTCCAAGTTGCATTTATTAGGCTGAGTTTTTTGAAATATGAGGTAAAGTATTATAATCATAGTTCCATTTTGATTTCGGCAATGTATTTGAAAAGGTTTTCCTTGGTATCTTTGTAGCTAATGTGACAAAAATTTAGGCTAACAATTTGTTGCTATTTGCTGTTCAGTCATTTCCAACTATATTTGACCCATTTGGTGTTTTCTTGGCAAAAATGATTTCTCCATCTTATTTTGAAGTTGAAGAAACTGAGGCAAAGAACTTAAGTGACTTACCTTGGATTTTGAACTTGAAAAGATGAGTCTTCCTGTCTCCTGGCCTGGTGCTCTATTTACTGTATTACCTAGCTGTCCCAAACATAGTAATAAATATGTTTTGATAAGAGACAACAATTGGCTTAACAACTGTAGAGGCAGCCTGGTATATAGAATGGAAATGGATAGGTTTTTCAGGCCTGGCACTGCCACAAGTTGGATATAAAGTGGACAAATCACTCAAATTCTGTAGGCTTGAGTTTCTTCATCATTAAGTGGAAGGAATTGGTCTCTATATGATTACTTGCAATTCTGTAACTGAGTCAGCAATCCTGACTCAGTAATCTTTCCACTACACCATGCTGTTTCTCAAATAGCTGGAATCTTATTGATTCAAGGTCCACTGTCAACCTCTGGGCTTGGGGGCAACTGGGTGAAGGTTCCACAGGGTTTGCTGCAGGTCTATGTCTTCAGCCTGTTCTATTCAACAACTTTATCAGGAATTTGAATGAAGAAACAGAAAACATGCTTACATAGTATTTAGATGATCTGAAATTGAGGATAACCATTGTAAGAGATGACAATCAAGATTTGAGATAATCTTACATTGAAAACAACAAAATGGAATTTTACAGGAGTATGCTTAGTTTTAAGAAATCCATTGTAAAAAATTAGGATGGGGAAATCCAGCTTGGCAGGGGTGCGTGTGAGAAAGATGTGAGGATTTTAATTGACCACAAGCTTGAAATGAGGCAGTAATGGGACACAGCTGGTAAAATAGCCAACACAATCTTAGATAATTGAAGCAATTATTTCGATCATAGGAAGAAACAGTTCTACTCCAGAATATGTACCCTGCAGGCAGTCAGATTCTAATTTGTAGAATTACTATGTTCTAGACATGATAGTTCAAATGTGTTTTTTTTTTGTTGTTGTTTTTTTTTGTTTTTTTTTTTGTTTTTTTTTTTTTTTTGTGGACCATTTAGTACTACTAGCACCTCATATACTTAAGTTCATGTTTCTGGGAAGTACTTTCTGATAAAATAGTTAGAGAGCTGGGTGTCAAGTCAGGAAGAGACTGGATTTAAGTCCTGTATCTGTGTGCCTCTGTGTAGTAGGAAGAGGAGGAGGAGGAAAAGGAAGAGGAGGAGGAGGGGGAGGAAAAGGAAGAGGAAGAGGAGGAAGAAGAGGAGGAAGAGGAGGAGGAGGACGAGGAGGAGGAGGAGGAGGAGGAAGAGGGGGAGGAGGAAGAGGAGGAGGAAGAAGAGGAGGAAGAAGAGGAGGAAGAAGAGGAGGAAGAAGAGGAGGAGGAGGAGGAAGAGGAGGAGGAGGAGGAGGAGGAAGAGGAGGAGGAGGAGGAGGAGGAGGAGGAAGAGGAGGAGGAGGAGGAGGAGGAGGAGGAGGAGGAGGAGGAAGAGGGGGAGGAGGAGGAGGAGGAGGAGGAGGAGCAGCAGCAGCAGCATTGGGCCTTCAAGAGATTTCCAGCCTGGGATAACTCAATCTGAGTTGTAAATAATTTGTAAATAAAAACAAGCAATTTCCACCAAAAGTCACATGTGCACACATGTACACACATACACAAACATACATACACGCCTAGCTTCTGATAATTAGACTGACTTTTAAGATCAACTTCTCCCCTTCATGACACCCAGGACAACAGGAATGCCTATTAAATTAAGATAACATGAGAAAGTTCAGATAACAGCTCAGGTTATAAATGAGGCAGATATGGCTTCATAAAGGTTTCAGAGTCAGAGATATGAAGACAAGACAATGATCAGAGGAAAGAGACCATATTACTTATTTTCTAACTTTTATTGTTTGTTTAATATATTTTATTGTTCAGCTAACAATGAACAAATTATGAGGAATGATTAGAGTCTTCTATAGAGATTATTCAGTATCTAGAAGTGGAAAGCCTAAGAAGAGAAGCCTAGAAAAAAGAAAGTAGGTCACAGGTCTTTTTCTATAACAAAATTGTTTTTCCTTAAAGTAATGGTACTAAGAAATATCCCTAGCTATAAAGCTTTCCTGTCCTGATCTTTAAAAACCTCTTCAGGAACTCATGAGTTGAACAGCATTTGAGATTAATGTTTTATTTCATAAAGGACTAAGTAAATGGTGGGGTTATAACAATTGAACTCTGTCTTTCCAGAAACTTCTAACTATAGATTATTTCTATAAATTGGTTAAAACCTTCCTATGTCTAGGAGACACATAGCTTACTTGGCAGATGCTTTATAATATATTGTTTCATTCCTTTCTTGGTTCTATGTCAGAGTAAAAGCACTGTATACAATATTCTTTCATGGCTATCTATTTGTTCTGTTGGCCAGCAGGCTTCAGTGAATTGCAGCCAATTCTCAGAGGAGACAGGATTTTCCAATAGATGGAGTCTGGAGTTATTCTGGTTAGGTAAATCCACACTAAACCACAACCCTCAGGCTAAGATGATTAGAGAAAACACTTTATAGAGAACTACACCCACTGGGAGCCATGACTATCTTAGCATGTACCTAGAATTTGTCTAAAAATAGGCTATAATAACTAACTGCAGTCATTGACATCCTATGTTCATAAGCAGGTCCTTGGATGAATTCAGATTTTGTCAATGGCTGGCCATGCTACCTTGAAATTAAATTTCAAAGCTTAGGTAAGGTTCAGCTATGTACAAGATATCTTTTCTGGTCCCCTTAGTTACTGTTACTTCCTACTTCTTGAAATCATCATGAATTATTCTAGATATGTATTATATCCTCCAGTAGTTTATAAACTCATTAAATGCATAGTCTAGTTTGGGGAAGGCTATTTTTGAGGGGAAGGGTTGTTGTTGTTGTGTATTTTGTTTTTTGCTATCTTTGTATTCTTATTGCCTAGTACAGTGTTCTGGATGTTGGAAGTGTTGAAAAAGTGTTTATTGAATTAAGCCACCCATTTTATAAAAGCTTTGGGCAGAGAAAGAAGGATCTGAATTTTTTTAAGTCCAAGAATACCTAATTTTTGCAGTTGTTCTGTTATGTTTTCTACCATCATTCTACCTAATCTATCTTTCCCCTAAATGGAAAGAACTTTGGATTGAGTTAGAGACTGTGAATTCAAATTCCAATTGTACACATTTGTCAATTTGTTCTCATTTACCTAAAAAAAAAATTCTAAACATAAATTTTTAGCAGATCCTCTAAGTATTTAATAATTTGTTACCAACCTTTTTACTAACACTATACCCATCTCCCATTATTTCTCTTGTGTACTGAATTATAGTTACCTCAAAATCTTTATTCCCATTAAAGTAGACTTATCAAGCATCAGATAGAGGTAAAATGTATGCTTATATCCTTGGAGCTATATAAGTATTTTAATCAGTCAACAAACATTTATTATAGCACTTACTGTGTTACATACATTGAACTAAACCTTGGAGACATAGAGACCCTTTAAGGAACTCATATTTTATTGGGAAACAAATCTTAAATATTTAAGTATATATAAAATATATAGGATACATACATAGAAGAAATACAGATTGGCCAGATTTCTCTTGGAACTATTTATTTATTTTAGAATCTTATTTTGTAAAGATGCTCAATATGGGCCTTCCTTTCTGGCCATTTAGAGTTCAGTTGTTGGATATAAACTATACCCAACAAAGGGAAACACTGTATTAGGTTTGATGCAGGGAAGGGGGGGAAAAAAAGAATGCTTCTACAACTTCAGTGATTTTATTTTCTTTCTCTGATGATCAGATGTTGCCATCTAGTGGTAACTGGAATCAAATTTCCTTAGCTTCTTTTGCCCACTACACTTGTACATTACAAGAGGTTGAAATTAAAGGATAAATTTTTCTAGGAAAGGGATTGAAAAGACTATTTTTAAATGCTTAAAAGGGGATGTGGCAAAGTTTGATCATATTCATGCCTCCCAAGGCATTGCTAAGGCAAAAGTAAATATAAGAAAGTATGAAGATATGAAGGAAAAATTGAACTTTGAAGACTCATCATTTTATCAACGACCTTAAATTTGAAGTATGATTAACTATAACTAAGGGTATAAAATTTTTAAATGATCAGTGCTTTTATTAATTTCATAATTTTAAAAGAGACACAAATCGCAAACTCCAAGTTTTAAGTTTTTATCCCACAGACTAGTTATAAGTATAAAAATATGGAGAAGAGGAAGAGAAAGGAATAAGTATTTGCATAACATCTACTCTGTGATAGACAGTGTACTAAATGTTTTATAATTATCTAGTTTTATCCACACAACATCCCAGTGAAGTAAATGCTCCCATTTTACAATGAAAAGTTTAAATGGCTTGTTGGGGTCACACAGCTTGTCTGAAGCTAGATTTGAACTCTTTATCTTGAATCCAGATCCAGTGCCTACTAGATCTATATGTCTCTAGAGAGCAGATGTGCCAATTGATTTCTTTTCAACAAAGAGGAAATTTTTGAACCCCCAAAATATGTTTGCAAATACTTGTTATTAGCATAAGATAAAATTGTACTTTTGTATAGAAATTCCTTAAGGCAAATTTGAAGAATGTCAAAATTTAGAATAGTCATGCTTTTTAAGTATTTTTTTTCCTGAGGCAATTGGGTTTAAGTGACTTGCCCAGGGTCACACAGCTAGGAAGTGTTAAGTGTCTGAGGTCACATTTGAACTCAGATCCTCCTGACTTCAGGGCTGGTTCCTTAACCACTGAGCTGCCCCATTTTTTAAAAGTATTTGTTTTCTATTAATACACATGAATAGAATGATTTCATTAATCACAAACCAGATATTCCCTAACTATCCATAGATGAGAAATTACATTAATTTCTTCAAGCTACCAGTATTTCGTGGTATTAAAGATACTTTTAATTGATGATATCATTATATTTTATGATACTGTTTATCTGAGACAGCTGGAGGCACAGTACGTAGAACATTGGACCTGAACTCAGAAATATCCTGCCTCAGACTTACAAGTTGTATGATCCTAAGCAATTCATTTAACTTTATTTATATTCAGTTTCCACATCTGTAAAAGAGGAATTACAATAACACCTAATTTCTAGGATTTTGTGAAGATAAATTGAAATATTTGAAAATTGCTTTGCAAATCTTAAAGTTCTACATAAGTGTTATTTATTATTTTTATTATATTATTTTATTTATTTATTTGTTATATTGTATTTATTTTATCTATTATATTAATATAATATTCATTATTACCTTATTTAGAAGGTACTGTTATGACCAATTCCTTGCCTATTACATAGGATTTAAATACATAGGCACATTTAAAAACTCTTCCACCTGCCCCTCAGTTTATTTATACATGCATTTATAATTACTGAGGGAGACCTAGTTTTTTGTCATCTCTTCCTAAGTTATCCATTCACAGAATCACAGATTCCAGAATTGGAACATCATCCTCTATAACCATCCAACCCAAATCAAATCCAAAAATATTCTACCATATAATAATCAAGAATCAATCAGTCTTTGGTTTTCTATTTTCAAAGAGAAAGTATCAATTTCTTCTCACAATAGCCCATTTTGCTTGAGGATAAGTTTGCTAGCAATTTTTTTCCTTATATAACTACCACATTTATATCTCCAACATATCCTCTCATTGTTCCTCAGTCTACTCTTTGGAAACAATCAAGCAGTTAAGCACTTAGCTTGTAGCATGTACTAGACACTGTCCTAGGCACTGGTAATATAGATATACGAATAAAATAGTCCTTTCCCTCTGAACATTCTATTGTGCATATATAAGCATACAAAACCTACTTCTTTTTTCTAAATCATATCTTTAAATACTTGAAATGACTACAAATAACTGAGTCTGCTTTCACCACCATTTCTTTCTTCTCTATCTTTAAATATACCTGTCTTTCTAATTGTGATTAAAATTTTCCAACATATCCAGCAGTTCATCAACCTGACTCTAGGCTCTTCCTATTTCAGGATATGAAATTCATCAGTACCAAACAAATATGCATTAATCATTCAGTTCCATGGTATTATCCCTCAACTTGAATTTCTGTACTTGGCTTTTTGAGATTTTTTTTCAAAATTTGGTGACGTTATCTATTCAACTTTATGTCTACATTATGACCTTTCACCCTCTAATCAGAAAATTTTCTTCTATTTTTTTATAATGACATAAAGTTAATGTTAAACACAAATGCTAATACAGCAAAATTTGCTCTATAATTATTTTACAGGTAAGAAAATTAATTACTACACACAAAATTAGATAAAAATTCTGTTCAAAGTAACTAAAGTATACATCAGTAAACCTTGTCTATTTAGATTCACTAAGTATGCTATTTAATTTTATTCTCTGCTTTTTTTTTAATCTATAAGGCAACTGGAATTCAGAGACATATCATATGTGTATCTAAATCCATTTTGAGCTTAAACTGCTAAACAATTTTCCCAAGCATATCTATTAAATAATAATACATCCCCCAAATTTTATTTCCTGTAGATTTGTCAAGGACTAATCTTTTGCATGTAGTTGGCAAAATATCTGGTAACTCTACACTATTTCAGTGAGTTCCTTTTTTTAGAATGTATAGTCTAGTATCAAATAGTTTTGATAGCCACACTATTATGTCATTTAACGGCTATTACTGCAAAACCTTTATTAGTCTTTTTTTTTATCCATTATGCCTCTTTATAGTTTTGGTTATTATTTAATCTTCTAAATTTAATTATTATTTCATGTAATCCTATTAAAAACTCTGGTGGTCCTTTATTGATATGACAGTAAATATATATCTTTGAGAAGTAATGTAATTTGTATAATATTAATCTTGATCATACATGAATACTATATTCCCTAATTATTTAAGTATTCCTATGTTTTGATTATTACCATTCTAAAGTTATCCTTATTTAAGAAATATGTATTTTAGGTAAGCAAATTTCCACATATTTGATAAGCCCATAGAAGATGTTCAATGTTGATTAAAACTTTTGTCTAATCTATCAATCAGGAAGTATTCAGTAAATGCACACTGTGTGTCAGGATCTGTGCTAAGTACTAGAAATAGAAATACAATCAAAAAAGAGAGACTGTCCCTGACTTCAAGAGCTTACATCTAAAGGGGGAGAACATATAAAAGGAAGTTAGAATGTCAGAAGGAGGGGAGTCATACTTACACCAGCATAGTGGAGAAATGTAGTGTCAGCAGATGGACCAATAAACTGTTGAAGAATGGCTGACCTGGAATCCCTTCCAAATAGGAGGTCCCCAGACGAACTCACCACTAGAACAATGGGGCCATAGTCATGAAGGAAAGTTTCAGGGTAAGAAGCATAAAATTTAGAAAGTCAAAAACAAAGCCAGGCACATCATCCAATTGTTCATCTGGTTGGTGAGTGAAGTAGATGTTCAACCTACTGATTAATATTCTATGCAAACTATTACTTGATTGCAGGAGTGAATATTTTCAAAGATACTTTAAGTAAAACTAGAGCTAGGGAAAGAAGGATCTCAATGTTTATACCAGTTTCCCTTCACCTATCCACCTCACTGTATAGTAACAAATCAGAGTTCACGTAATACCTATTGCATATACACGAACCTGTGTCCATATAGGAAATTAATTTTTAGTTGAAATAAGTGAAATACACATCCAAAGTAGTTTTTCAGAGCCAGACAATCAAAACAAAGTAAAACATACTGATGGATTAGGATTTGTTGATATTCATACTCCATTAGAGCATGGCATTTTTTATGATGATGACTAATATTTTTCAAGAACTTATGATAATATATTTAGAACTACAAGGACTCCCAGGACTCACTGGGCCTAAGTCCTTCATTTTACAGATAAGAAAACTGGGACCTGAAGAAGGTAAGTGACGTATTCAAAGTAATGTAGGTAATTCATGTCAGAACAAGAATTTGAACATAAATTCCAGATCCTTTTGCTCTAAATTTCTTCTTTCCATTGAATCATGAGCAATCACAGATTGTTATTTTAAATATTAATGTCTATATCCTCTCATCAGATCAATTTTAATAATCCCTTCACTTTGAAATTATCTACCATTTACACTAATAAGTGAAAGCATCAATAGAGTTCTGGGCCTGGAGTCAGTAAGATTCAGCTTTCTGAGTTCAAATCCTGCCTCAGATACTTAGTAGCTATGTAACTCTGGGCAAGACCCAGTTTACCTCAATTTCCTCATCTGTAAAATGAGCTAGAGAAGGAAATGGCAAACTACTCCAATACCTTTGCCAAGAACCATAAATGAAGTCATAAAGTCAGAAATGTATGAAAAACAACTAAACAACCAAACAACTGTATGTATCTAATATGTATTTTTATTTGAATGTTCATTCTTCCATTAGAATGTGAGCAATTTCAAAGCAAACATTAGTGTTTTGCCTTTTTTAATCTTCATTGCTTATGAAAATCATATTTATGCAGTAAGAACTTAAATCCTTGTTGACTGACACATGAAATGATTATTGCTTTACTTAGAGCTTCAATGAACATCTTTTTCAGGACTTCAAGTTTCCTTTATTTTCTCTCAATTTCATTGTCAGTGACCATGAAATAAAAGTTTGGAAATACATTCATTTTTATTTTGTGGATGTGAGATGAAGAATTAGCAATGCATAAAAGAAGTTCTAAATTTATAAAAATAAAACTAGATTAAAATCCTGACTCTGACACTGTTTTCTGTGACTATGAACAACTCATTTAATCTCTCTTAGCCCGAGTTGAGCCTTATAAACTTGGTTTGACAAGCATAATCTAATGTAATGTGTGATATCAATATCAAGAAGTAAAGAATGTCAAAATTCTACAAAAAACAATGCCAAATTATATAAGATGAATATATATATATAGCAAAAGGACAACATTATACATATATATGTGTTAAATATTTTTTAAGATGCAAAAATTTTTAAGTCAAAGAAAGTTTTTTAGGAGAGGATACTGGGAATAGGTCAGAAAATTCCAAGTTTTCCAGATCTCCCCCACAAACAAGACAAAACTGCAGTTCAGGAAGAACATAGAGTAGCTAAAAGCAAATAAAAGTGGGGGCAGAACAGTGGTCCTCCTGATAAAATTGGAGATCTGAAAAAGATACCGGGACAGAGATTGCTCCCATAAAATGTGAGCACTTCCAGGATAGTTCTGAAACAAAAGAAGCAAGCCCTAGAATTAGCTAGGTTAGGAGGTAGCCTCAGTCCCAACCACAGGAATTTTCACTTCCCAGAAAGTGTGGGGAATTGGAATTGTGGGGAATTGTGGGGAATCACAATTACAATCAGCTTGGGCAGATTGAGGTAACCTCTGCTGATAAGAAAAAGCAGGTCCAATTTGCTGCTGAGACAGAGCCCTGGGCAAGAAGAAACTATCACATGGCAGGTAAGTGCAGAAGTAGCCGGGAAGATACAACTGGCAGCTGGAGGCACTTAGAGGAGACTACAGGTTTTGATTTTAGGTTCCAGGCTAAAGGGGAGATGTGGAAGAGGATCAGAGGCCAGAAGCACCACCCCCATCATTACAGGAATAAGTTCTCATATTTAAAAAAAAAATCAGGTAATAAATAAATAATCCAACCAAAGAAAATTATTATTAGAATAGAGAACATGAGGATTCTTCTTCACAGGAGAACACAGAAGTAAAAAAAAAAAAAAATCTTTCCTATTTCAAAGAATAATGTTAAATAGTTAACCTGCCCAAAAAAAAAGAATGTCTAAAACTCAAAGACTTTAAAAATCAAATGAGAGTTTGAAGAAAAAAATTTAAAAATAATAATAACAATTCAAGAAAAACAAGAAGATTATGAAAAGAAAGATAACCAACTAAAAAAAGGAGATTCAGAGTATTAAGGAAGAAAATTACTATCTTAAAATTCAAATTGGGCAAGGGGAAACCAGTAAAGTTATGAGACCAAGAAATAATCAAATAAACTATGAAGAATGAAAACAGAAGAGTAAGTGAGATATCTCATAAAAAAGAAGAAACCTAGAGAAGAGATCAAGAAGAAAAAACACAAGAATAATTGGACTACCTGAAAGCTATTACCAAAAAAAGAACCTAGATAAACCATTACAAGAAATAATTAAAGAAAATTGTCTTGAAGTGTTGGAAAAGTGAAAGTAGAAATAGAAAAAGTCACTATCACTACCTAAAAGAAATCTTATGATAGGAACCCACAGGCTAAATTTCAAAATCCCCAGATCAAAGAGAAAATTTGACAAGCAAAAAGGACAATGACAGCCATACCACCAACAATAAGCAATTCAAATACATTGGAGCCACAATTAGAATTACACAAGAACTACCAGTTGCTATGTAGGCCTTAGAATAATTATATATCAAAGATTAAAAGAACTAGGGTTTCAGCTAAAAAATATTATACCCAGCAAAGTTAAGCATAATGTTAAGCAAAAAAATAAATGAACATCCAACAAATTGCCAGATTTTCAGGATTTTGTTGCAAAAACAAAAAGCATAAACGAAAAAACTCTCAATTTAATAGAAAATTTGACATATAAGAGCTAAGAGAAATTTAGGATAAACATCAAAGACTAATCTCAATAAGGTCAAAGTGTTTATTTTTATATGTGGAAATGTGAACTATGATCTAATATTGTCATTATTCAAAGAAAGACTGTGGTATAGCTGAATATGATGTATTATTTTTTAATTAATTTTTATTATACTTTTTTGACAGTACATATGCATGAGTAATTTTTTTACAACATTATCCCTGGTATTCATTTTTCCAAAATTTTCCCTCCCTTCCTCTACTCCCTCCCCTAGATGACAGGCAATCCCATACATATTAAATGTGTTACAATATAACCTAGATACAATATATGTGTGTAAAACCAAATTTCTTGTTGCACAGTAAGAATTAGATTCCGAAGATATAAGTAACCTAGGTAGAAAGACAGTAGTGCAAACAGTTTACATACAATTCCCAGTGTTCCTTCTCTGGGTGTAGCTGTTTCTGTCCATCATTGATCAACTGGAAGTGAATTAGATCTTCTTTATGTTGAAGATATCCACTTCAATCAGAATATATCTTCATACAGTATCATTGTTGAAGTGTATCTCCTGATTCTGCTCATTTCACTCAGCATCTCTCCAAACCTCTCTGTATTCATCCTGCTGGTCATTTCTTACAGAGCAATAATATTCCATAATATTCATATCATAATTTACCCAACCATTTTCCAATTGATGGACATCCATTCATTTTCCAGTTTCTAGCCACTTCAAAAAAGAGCTGCCACAAACATTTTGGCACATACAGG
The DNA here is from genome assembly GCF_048593235.1 of Sminthopsis crassicaudata. Taxonomy (NCBI): domain Eukaryota; kingdom Metazoa; phylum Chordata; class Mammalia; order Dasyuromorphia; family Dasyuridae; genus Sminthopsis; species Sminthopsis crassicaudata. Next base: position 679,331,597 of record NC_133617.1, read on the forward strand.
TCCCTTTCCCTTCTTTAGTATTTCATTGGGATATAAGCCCAGTAGTAGCACTGCTGGATCAAAGTAGTATGCACAGTTTGATAACTTTTGGGGCATAGTTCCAAATTGCTCTCCAGAATGGTTGGATTCTTTCACAACTCCACCAACAATGCATCAGTGTCCCAGTTTTCCCACATCCCCTCCAACATTCATCATTATTTGTTCCTGTCATCTTAGCCAATCTGACAGGAGTATAATGACATCTCAGAGTTGTCTTAATTTGCATTTCTCTGATCAATAGTGATTTGGAACACTCTTTCATATGAGTGGAAATAGTTTCAATTTCATCATCTGAAAATTGTTCATATCCTTTGACCATTTATCAATTGGAGAATGGTTTGATTTCTCATAAATTAGAGTCAGTTCTCTATATATTTTGGAAATGAGGCCTTTATTAGAACCTTTAACTGTAAAAATATTTTCCTTATTTGTTACTTCCCTTCTAATCTTGTTTGCATTAGTTTTGTTTGTGCAAAAGCTTTTTAATTTCACGTAATCAAAATCCTCTATTTTGTGATCAATAATGATCTCTTGTTCTCCTTTGGTCATAAATTCCTTCTTCCTTCACAAGTCTGAGAGGTAAACTATCCTATGTTCCTCTAAACTATTTATGATCTCATTCTTTATGCCTAAATCATAGACCCATCTTGATCTTATCTTGGTATATAGTGTTAAGTGTGGGTCCATATCTAATGTCTGCCATACTAATTTCCAGTTTTTCCAAGTTATTTTCAAATAATGAATTCTTATCCCAAAGGTTGGTATCTTTGGGTTTGTCAAACATTAGATTGCTATAGTTGTACACTATTTTGTCCTGTGAACCTAACCTGTTCCACTGATCAACTAGTCTATTTCTTAGCCAATACCAAATGGTGTTGGTGACTGCTGATTTATAATATAGCTTTAGATCAGGTATAGCTAGATCACCTTTATCTCATTTTTTTTTAATTAATTCCCTTAAAATTCTTGACCTTTTGTTCTTCCATATGAATTTTGTTGTTATTTTTTCTAGGTCATTAAAATAGTTTCTTGGGAGTCTGATTGGTATAGCACTAAATAAATAGATTAGTTTAGGGAGCATTGTCATCTTTATTATATTTGCTCGGCCTATCCATGAGCACTTAATGTCTTTCCAATTATTTAAATCTGACTTTATTTTTGTGGCAAGTGTTTTGTAATTTTGCTCATATAATTCCTGACTCTCCTTTGGTAGATATATTCCCAAATATTTTATACTATCGACTGTTATTTTGAATGGAATTTCTCTTTGTATCTCTTGCTGTTGCATTTTGTTGGTGATGTATACAAATGTTGAGGATTTATGTGGATTTATATTATATCCAGCAACTTTGCTAAAGTTGTGAATTATTTCTAATAACTTTTTATTAGAATCTCTGAGGTTCTCTAATTATACCATCTTTAGTTCTGGCCTCTAGGGGGAGTTTTACCCCTTTGAACTTCTGGGGAGGAGCTTCTCCCCCTTTCTTTTTATTTAGAACATAGGGTGGTCATAACCTTGAAACATAAATCCATCAATATGGAAGGTATTACACTTAATTACATAGATTACATAAACACATAGTAACATAGTAACATATTAACATAATACATGTTATAAGTATATAACAAATAGCATGATCAAATAATCATAAATTGAGAATTTATAAAGTCCATAAGTCCATTGTCCATTAGTCTCATCTTGTGTTAGGAGGAAATCCAATGATTCCTGCTGGTTTTAAAGTTCTTTAACAGTCTTTTTATGCTCTTTCGGTGTCAGATGTTTCTTAGATCTTCTCCTTTGTTTTGAGGTCTTTCTCTTTTTCTGTCTCCATCTGAAGAAATACAAGCAAACTCTCTCTCCCAGGCAGTTAACCTATCTAATTTCCTTCTATTTACCACTTTCCAAATCTCTTCTCATCATTTGGCAATTACATTGGAGTTGTTTGCACTGGACACAGCCCTGTTGGTTTAAAAGGCCTGTATTCTCCCCAAGTGTAATCCATTTTTGCAATCTGATTGCCTTTTGGCTGACTGATCAGGTAATCCCTTTCTTCCATGTTATTGCTTTTCAGCTGATAGATCACATCAGTGTCCTGACCTTCTAAAGGCTCTTTGGGTGTAACCTCAGTTGCAATCATGCCCCAAGTCTTTTTTGCCTGGGGCCCTGGACCTGGGCCCCTCATCCCGTTTCCCTGAATTAGTCTACACTCTGATGCCCAATGGAGTCCTCTGTTGCATTTTGGACATGGGGTATCGAATCTTGTTTTCCCACCCTGTCTTCTCACTCTATCTCCATAACTACACTGTGCTCTTAGATGTCCAATTTTTCCACATTGGAAACATTGACGAATTTCTCTAGAAGTCCCTTGCCAGGACTTTCCATGTTCATCATAGTTTGGGTGTAAAAAGCATTTGTTTCTACTGTAGCACAGCGTTTTGTGATCTCCTCTAAAGAAGCATCTTTGTCTAGTCCCCATATAATTGTTTTGCAAATTTCATTGGCATTTTCCTTAGCTAGATGTCTGGTTGTTATTTCTGTAGCTGCATTTTCTTCAATAGTTCTTTTGACAGCAGTTTGCAAAAGTCCCACAAAATCCACAAAAGGCTCATTGGGACCTTGCTCTATTTTAATGAAAGCTTCCCCCCCACCAATCTTTCTGTCCAGAGAGGGAACCCCAAGCTTTTATTGCAGCCTTAGCAATTTGCTCATACACTGTCATGGGATAATTAATCTGTTCTGAATTCTCTCCATATCGACCTTCACCAGCTAAGTGCTCAAAAGTGAATTGTGTGTTAACTCCTATTTCCAAATTGCATCTGACTTGGATTTAATATAATTCATGAAACTCCACAAGCCACAGCAGATTTTGTCCAGTTTCTAAACATGTCCTTGTTATGGATTTCCAGTCATTCGGGGTTAGGACTTCATAAGACAAACCATCTAGTAACATTTTAACATAAGCTGATGTAGCCCCAAAAAGGGTACAACCTTTTTTTCACATATTTAATTTTATTCAAATCTAAAGGTATATATCTTTTCCTTTTTTGACCAACAGAGTCAATATCTTCAATCACAGGATATGCATATATAAAATCACTTATATCCTGTCCTTCTCTCTTAGCCTTAATCAATGCTTTTTCTAATCTTGTCATAGGCTGCTTAATGAGAGATTCTGTTTGTATTTCTGCCTCTTCCCCTCCTCCTTCTTGCTCCACCCCTGAAAGGTTAATTGAGGGAGGAGATGGGAAATGCTCCTGTTGCTCAGAATTGTACTTAACTTCATTGTTATCTGATTCATCCTTTTCACCTAGTTTAGTTGACACCTCCCCATTTTGCTCCTTCTTCTTTTCCTTTAGAATAACAATTTTTAAAGCCATTTGGATTAAATTGTAGTTATGAAATGTATCTTTGGAAATTAAGTTTGGTTTGGAATTGTAGTGTTTACCTAATTGCTCTCCTACTAATATCCACTCATCTGGATCCAATTCTTTTTCCAGAGAAAAACAAGGGCATATGACCTGCATAGTTTTTAAAAGTTCAGTAATCTCCTCCAAAATTATAATCAATCCTTGGCTTTTCATAACCTTGACAATGCTCTCTAAACATTTTCCTTGAACAGAAGGCATTTGCCCCATTTCACTGAAATTCTACTTTAGCTCTTTAACAAAGTTTCCTTGTTACTCATAATTCTGGGTCAGAGAGGATTTTCCACTGAAATCTGGTTCGGAACTTTTCCACTGGAATCGGGATCTTGTCGGCCCTGTTCAGGTGCAAAATTGTGAAGGCCAAGGCTAGCTCCTCTGAAGGGCTCAGAATAAGTCCTTGTCAGGATAAGCAAAAGTCCTTGCCCCACGTTGTGCATCAAAGTGTAATGTTCTGTTGTCTCCAGAAACTGCCGATTGCTCTCTGGGAGATCTGCTGTCTCAACTCAATCTCCTGGCCAGACTCTGTCCTAGAGTAGACTCCTCTTCCTCTCCAAAAGTACAGGATTGCTGGACTTGCAAATCCACCAGACGTCTTCTCCTTGACCCAATCCAGAACTGACTTTCCAGATTCTAACTTCTTCTTTTATCCTCCCAGAGAATGGGCATGGAATAACTCTGGGGCTTGTGAGAGAAATACTTCAACCAATGAACTTGCTCCTCTTAAACATGTAAGCTCCTCCCCAGAAGTTCAAAGGGGTAAAAATCCCCTTAAAGGCCGGAACGAGAGAATTGTTATGTACCGACTTAGCACTTAGTAAGAACCTAATATCTCATTATCTCATTAGCACTTAGTAAGAACCTAATATCCAAACTTGTTTCACCCCTGATCTCACTGGGAAAGGTTTATTCCCATTGCATATGATGCTTACTGATGGTTTTAAATATATGCTCCTGGCTATTTTAAGGAATAGTCTATTTATTCCTATATTCAAGTGTTTTTAGTAGAAATTGATGTTGTATTTTTTCAAATGTTTTTTTCTGCATCTATTGAGATGATCATATGGTTTTTGTTAATTTGATTATTATGGTCAATTATACTAATAGTTTTCCTAATATTAAACCAGCCCTGCATTCCTGGTATAAATCCCATTTAATCATAGTGTATTATCCTGGGGATGATTTTCTGAAGTCTTTTTGCTAATATCTTATTTAATATTTTAGCATCAATATTCATTGAGGAGATTGGTCTATAGTTTTCTTTCTCAGTTTTCACCCTACTTGGTTTAGGTATCAATACTATGTGTCATAAAAGGAGTTTGATAGGACTCCTTTATCCCCTATTTTTTCAAATAGTTTATATAACATTGGGGCTAATTGTTCTTTAAATGTTTGGTAGAATTCACATGTAAACCCATCTGGTCCTGGGGATTATTTCCTGGGGAGTTGATTAATAGCTTGTTCTATTTCTTTTTCTGAAATGGGACTATTTAAGCAATTTATCTCCTCCTCTGTTAATCTAGGCAGCCTATATTTTTGGAGGAAGTCATCCATTTCACTTAAGTTATCACTTTTATTGGCATAAAGTTGGGCAAAGTAACTCCTTATTATTGCTCTAATTTCCTCTTCATTGGTGGAAAGATCCTCCTTTTCATTTTTAAGACACAATTTGATTTTCTTCTTTCCTTTTTCTGATCAGATTTACCCAAGTTTTATCTATTGTATTAGCTTTTTCATAAAACCAACTCTTAGTTTTATTTATTAATTCAATAGTTTTTTTTTCTTTCAATGTTATTGATTTCTCCTTTTAATTTTAGAATTTCAAGTTTAGTATTTGGTTGGGTGGTTTTAATTTGGTCTTTTTTTAGCTTTTTAAGTTGCAAGCCCAATTCATTCATCTTCTCTTTCTCTATTTTATTTAAGTAAGCCTCTAAAGATATAAATTTCCCCTTATTGCCACTTTAGCTGCATCCCACAAATTTTGGTATGATGTCTCATCGTTGTCATTATCTTGGGTGAAATTATTAATAATTTCTATAATTTGCTGCTTCACCCAATCATTCTTTAATATGAGATTATTTAGTTTCCAATTACTTTTTGGTCTACTTATCCCTAACTTCTTGTTCAATGTAGTTTTCATTGCATTGTGATCTGAGAAGAAAGCATTTACTATTTCTGCCTTCCTGCATTTAATTTTGAGATCTTTATGCCCTAATATATGATCAATTTTTGTATAGGTTCCATGTACTGCTGAGAAGAAAGTATACTCCTTTCTATCAGTTTTCTCCAAAGATCTATCATATCTAATTTTTCTAATGTTCTATTTACCTCCTTAATTTCTTTCTTATTTGTTTTGTGGTTTGATTTATCTAGTTCTGAGAGTGCAAGGTTGAGATCTCCCACTATTATAGTTTTGCTGTCTGTTTCTTCTTGCAACTCTCTTAACTTCTCCTTTAGGAAGTTAGATGCTATACCACTTGTTGCATATATGTTTAGTATTGATATGGCTTCATTGTCTATGCTACCCTTTAGCAGGATATAGTTTCCTTCCTCATCTCTTTTAATTAGATCAATTTCTGCTTTTGTTTGATCTGAGATAAGAATGGCTACCCCTGCTTTTTTGACTTCTCTTAAAGCATAATAGATTCTGCTCTACCTTTTACCTTTATTCTGTAAGTATCTCCCTGCTTTAAATGTGTTTCCTATAAGCAACATATTGTAGGGTTCTGACTTTTGATCCAGTCTGCTATCCGCCTCTGCTTAATAGGAGAGTTCATCACATTCACATTTACAGTTAAAATTACTAATTCTGTATTTCTTGCCATCATATTATCCCAAGATTATACTTTTTACCCCTTTGTCTCTCCTGAACCCCTTCTTCAATATTAAACTTCTGGGCCCCACTTGTGTCATGTAGCCCTCCCTTTTTAGTGTCCCTCCCCCCTACTTTTAAATCCCCTCCTCTCTCTTGTACCTTTCACTTATTACTCTTTTCCTTTTCCCTTTTCCTCCCCCCCCTTTTAATGAGGTGAGAGAGAATTCTCTGAAAAACAAATATGTCAATTATTAACTCTTTGAGCCTATTCTGATGAGAGTTAGGATCACACAATGTTCCTCCCCCTCTCTAAATTCCCTCAGATGTAGTAAATTTTCTTTGCCTCTTCCTGGGATGTATTTTCCCTCTTTTTATCTCCCTTTTACCCGTTTTCTGATGCTATCACTTTTCCCTTTCTACTTCCCCCTTTTTTATGTTATATCTGTAAAATCAAATTATACATATGGACTTTCTGTATATCCACAACAAAAATACTGTTCTCAAGAGTTCCTTTTACCTTTTTCTGCTTCTCTTAAGTCTTGTTGATGTAGATCAAATTTTTTGTTTAAGTCTGTTTTTTTTTTCTTAGAAACAAATGGAATTTCTGTTTCATTAAATGTCCATCTTCTTCCATGGAAGAAAACGTTAAATTTAGCTGGGTAGTTTATTCTTGGCTGCATTTCAAGTTCTTTTGACTTTTGGAATATCAGATTCCAGGCCCTTTGATCCTTTAATATGGATGCAGCCAGGTCTTGAGTGACCCTTATTGTGGCATCTCAATATTTGAATTGTTTTTTCCTGCCTGCTTGCAATATTTTTTTCTTTAGTTTGATAGTTCTGCAGCTTAGCCACAATATTCCATGGAGGTGAGTCTTTTTCAGAAGGTGTTTGATGAATTCTTTCAATACCTATTTTCCCTTCTGTTTCTATTATCTCTGGACAGTTCTCTTTGGTGATTTCCTGTAAAATAGAATCTAGGCTCTTTTTTCATCATAATTTTTGGGAAGTCCAATGATCCTCAAATTATCTCTCCTAGATCTATTTTCCAGTTCTATAGATTTTCCCAATAAATATTTGACATTATTCTCCAGATTTTCATTTTTCTGATTTTGTTTGACTGATTCTTGGTTTCTCAATGAATCATTCATTTCTATTTGTTCAGTCCTGATTTTCAATAAGTTATTTTCTTCATTCACATTTTTTAGTCTTTTTTGTATATGACTAATTGAGTTTTTAAATGAATTATTTTGCTCTGTGGAATTTTTTTCCAATTCACTAATTTTATTTTTTTAGTGAGTTATTTTCTTTTTACAAGTCACAAATACTACCTTCTTGAGAATTCTTTATCTTTTCCAATTCGGAAATGCTACTTTCCTGTGATTTTTTTAACCTTTTCCAATGCACAAATTTTGTTTCCCTGCATTTCCTGTGAATTCTTTATCTTTTCCAATTCAAATTTCAGGACTGTTACTCTCTAGCATAGCTTCTCTTTCCTTTGCCCATTTATCTTCTAACTCTCTTTTCAGGTCTTTAATAGTCTCTTCTAGAAGAGAGTTATGTGATGGGGGCCAGGTAGCATTCCCCTTCAGAGCATTATCTGGAGACTGTCTGCTGTTAGCCTCCTCAGGGTTAGAGATCCACTCTTTTTCTATACAGAAGCTGTCAATAGTTCTCTTCAATTTCTTACTCATTTTTTATAATTTGAGGGTTCTGCCTTCTGATCAAGGGGTTCCCAGCTTCCTCTACAGAACAGAGATATGAAAGGCTGCTATCTTGTGAACCAAGTGGAAAATGTATGAGGGTGCTCTGGGAGAGAATTCCCCCCTCCTCCTCCAAAAGTGGCTCAGAGCCAGGCTTTGGGTGTGCCCAGTGAAGGACCCTTGCTTTGTAGCCTAGCAATTGCCCTAAAGCTAGAGGCTGAACAGTGAAAGCATCACAATCCCAGGCCAAAGCCCCCCTGTGGGGTTGTGGATATTAGCAGGTGACCGGCAAATACCCTCAGCTCACAGACCAGAAGTATATCCACCCCGGGAAGCACAGTCACTGTTGTGGGAGCTTCGCTGCTGTGGAAGTTCCACTGCCTCAGGCAGAGCCCCCCACTGTGGGATTAGAGGCTTCCCCAGGCTGTGTCTCCCCCACTGCCTTTCAGGTTCTTAACTGCCCCAAGAAAAAGCCCAGGACAGCAGAAGGCGTGCCCCAATTTGTGCTGTCTCACTTCCAGTTTGAGGTAGCTATAGACAGTTTCTGGTGGTTTGTTTGTTTGTTTTTTAAAGTGGTTTGACTTCTCTGCTGGTCTGCTCTTTTGAAAGCAGAGTAGAGCTATCAGTTTACTAATCAGAGGATCTCTGTCTCGATAGCTTTTCCCCAGGTACCTCTCCAGCCTGATTGGCACAGTAAGCTAGCCTTTAGTCTCTCTCCATTTGTGCTGGTCTTTTTCCCCCTCCCTTCATTACAGACCTTTGCTGATGATGTTCCAGATCCTTTTCAGCTGGTAAGTTGTTGTGTTTCTAATCTTCATGATTTTTACCAGTCCAGTGTTATTTTTGAGGCTGTATTGAGGGTAAGGGAGAGATTAGAAATTCACATGTATCTTCTCTGCCATCTTGGCTCTACCCCCTAATGTATTCTAAAAAGTAAAACTGTGTAAAAATGGTGAAAAAATTATTTTATTAAAGAAGAATTAGATGGGGAAGGAGAGCTGGTCATTCTAAAATCCTACTTATATCAAGAATGGATTAGAAAAGAAACTATGAGGGTTGAAACCAAGATGGCAGAAAGTAGATAGGTCTTTGAGATATTATTGGATTCCCTCAGATCAACACCAGATCACATCTGTAAATGTGTTTTGGAGTGATAGAACTCACAAATAATTTTAGTGTAACAAATTTCCAGCAGAAGATATTTTACAAAAACTTCAGGAAAGGTCTGTCTAAATCAGGTAGAGGGTTACTGCCCAGCACAGACACAGTACATGGTAATCCACATCTCCCCACAGCTGCTGAATCTACTGAGAGACTGTAAGCCAAAATATAGGAGCCTTGGCTGCTCTGTCCTGATTCAGAAGACAGTGGATCAGCAGACTAGCTGTGAGATCTCCAACACAACTATAGAAGGCAAATAGTGAGTCTCTGAAAACTAGCCCAACAAGCTGAACGTGGCCATGCCCACCCAGAACAGGAAGGAAGACTTTATTACCAGCACCAGGGCAGTGTAAAGCCCCTATTCCCTGTAGAAGAAGTTTGGGACAATCTCCCCTTTGCCCTAAAAGCAGATCGTAATCTTTAAAAATGATCAAAAAAACAAAAAGAGCTCTGAACATAGATAGCTTTTATAGAGACAGGGAAGAACAAGCCTGAAACCCTGAAGATGCAAAAGGCAAAACATCTCCAGGTGAAGACTCAAAGAGTGATATCAGTTGGTCTCCATTTCAAAAGGTTGTCTTGAAGAATTCAAAATTTTAAAAAAAAAAATCTTAAAAGAGAGTTAGAAGAAAAATAGGAAAGGAAATGACAGCTCTGGAAAAGAAAAACACAGAAAACTATCTGAAGAAAATTAATCCTTAAAAATAGTTTTGGTGAAATAGAAAAAGAAGAAAACAACTCCTTAAAAACAGAATTTGTGAAATAGCACAAAAAATAACAAAACATGTCATTTAAAAGTTTAATTGGCCAAAATGCAAAAGGAGATAAAGAAAAAACTGAAGAAAATAATTCACTAAAAATTAGAATTGAGCAAATAGAAGTGAATGACTCAAATTTAAAAAAAAAATAGAAAAAAATATAAATTACCTCATGAGAAAAATAGTTGACCAGAAAATAGAGCCAGAAGAAACAATCTAAGAATTTTTGTACTACTTGAAAACCATAATGAAAAAAAGAGCCTAAAAATATTTTTCAAGGAATCATCAAAGAAACTACCCTGATGTTCTAGCACCAAAGGTTAAAATAGCAATTGAAAGAATACACTGATCACTTCCTGAAAGAGACCTCAAAATGAAAACTCCAAAGAATATTGTACCTAAATTCCAGAATTATCAGATCAAGGAGAAAATACTGCAAGCAATTGGGAAGAAACAATGCAAATATTGAGGAGCCATAATCAGGATTACATGGAACCTAGCAACTTCCACTTCAAAGAATCATAAGGCCTGGAATATGATATTCCAGAGGACATAGAAATTTGAACTTCAGGCTAGAATCTATTATTCAGCAGAATAAACAAGATCTTTTAGAGGGAAAAGATAGTATTCAATGAAATAGGGGTTTTCATTTATTTTTGATGAAAAGACCAGAACTAAACAGAAACTTTGATCTTCAAATACGGAATTCAAGATAAGCATAAAAAGGTAAAAAGAGAAAAAAAAATCTATGTTCTTAAAGATTAAAATACTTACATTCCTAAATGGGAAGATGGCATTTTTAACTCTTGATGACCGCATCTTTGTGAGGGGTATACTTAGAGGGTATAGGTATAATTTGACTTAACTGTGATGATATAAAAAAGAAAGTAGGGGTAGAAAAAAGATTGTACTGGAAGAAAAAGAAAAGGGACATAAAATGGTGTGTGAATTATGTAACTTGAAGAGGCAAAAAAGAAGCGAGGGGGATGGCATTGTGTCAACCTTCATCTCATAGGATTTGGCTCAAAGAGAGAATATCAGACATATTTAGTTTGATATGTGTAATATCCAAGATAGCTCTCTGGTGGGCCGCAGGATCAACCTGAGGCCTTAGGCTTAGTTGGGGAGTGAAGTGAAGGAGGCAGGAGAGCAGACATGTGGTTGGTCAAAGATGGAGTCTGGTCTTTGGAGTCTGGAGCCTAAAGTCTTCTCTGTGGCTGAGATTGCAGTGGCCAAGAGAGCCCTCTGTCTCTGGGACTCCCTTAAAGTACAACTATATTACCACACCACACCGAGCATGTGCGTCTGTAGAACATCACATCACCATATTACCCTAAGTATATGCAAACTAGATTGACCACATCATTACATTACATCAAGTATGTACTTATAAAACCACCATCTCCCACAGTGTAGGTACTTAACTATAAGCATCCTCCTATCTTAGATTCAAGTACACCCTTTCAGAGTTCTGGTCCATTATATATATAGAAACTTGTCTCAACCTATAGGGAAATAGGAGGAGAAAGGGGAAAGAAGAGGAGGAGGTAGTGGGAGGGAGAACAGAAGAAGGGTAAAGGGTAAGAAAGGAGGAGGGGCTATTTAAGGGGAAGGCTGATTGAAGGAGGTAGCAGTCAAAAGTAAAACTCTGGTGAGAATGGAAAGGGGAAAGGAAAAAGTATAACTTGGGGAAAATAAGATTCCAGCAATTACAGAGTTAGTAATTTTAACTTTGAATGTTAATGGGATGAACTCTCCCAAAAAACGGATGTAGAAAGCAGACTGGGTTAAAAGTCAGAATCCAGCAATATGTTGTTTACAAGAAACACATTTAAAGCAGAGTGATACATACAGAGTAAAGGTAAAAGACTGGAACAGAATCTGTTATGCTTCAGATGAAGTTAAAAAAAAAAAAAAAGGCAGAGATAGCAATCCTGATCCCACATCAAGCAAAAGGAAAAATAGATCTAGTTAAAAGAGATAATTAAGGAAACTACTTGCTAATAGGGACCATCAATAATGAAGCATTATCAATATTAATCACATATGTACCATGCTATAGTATCCAGATTCCTAGAGGAGAAGTTGACAGCTGCACAAAGAAATAGATAGCAAAAGTATACTAGTGTGGGATCTCAACTTGTTCTAACAGAATTAGATAAATAAAACAAATAAAAAAGAAGGTAAGGAGGGAAATAGAATTTTAGAAAAGTTAATCATGATAGATCTTTGGAAAACACTAAATGGGAACAGAAAGGAATACATTTTTTTCTCAGGGGAACATGGAATCAACACAGAATTTGACCATGTATTAGGGCATTAAAATCTCAAAATCAAATACAGAAAGGCAGAAATAATAAATGTATCCTTTTTAGATCATGATGCAATAAAAATGACATGAAATAAAGAACCAGGTAAGAATATAATAAAAAATAATTGGAAATCATATAATCTAATCCTAAAGACTGAATGGGAGAAATAGCAAATCATTAAAACAATCGAGAATTTCAACCAAGAGTATGACAATAATGATACAACATACCAAAATTTATGGAATGCAGCAAAGCTATTCTTAGAGAAAGTTTTATATCTCTAGATGCTTACTCACAAAAAATAGAGAAAAAGAAGGTCAATGAATTGTGCTTGGTATTTTTAAAAAGCTAGTAAAAGAACAAATTAAAATTCCCAATTAAATACCAAAATTGAAATTCTAAAAGTAAAAGGGGATATTAATAAAATTGAAAGCAAGAAAACTATTGACCTAGTAAAACTAAGAGTTGGTTTTGTGAAAAACCAACAAAATAGATAAATCTTTAGTAAATTAGATTAGAAAAAAGAAAAAAGAAAATAAAATTGGAAGTGTCAAAAATGAAAACTGAAATTTCTACCAATGAAGAGGAAATTAGAACAATAATTAGGAGCTAATTTGCTCAACTGTATGCCAATAAATGTGATAATCTATGTGAAATGGCTAAATACTTACAAAAATATAGATTGCCCAGATAGAGAGAAGGAGAAATATTACTTAAATAGCCCCATTTTAGAAAAAGAAATTGAACAATCTATTAATCAACTTCCTAAGAAAAAAGTCTCCAGGTCCAGATGTATTGACAAGTGAATTTTACCAAACATATAAATAACAATTAATTCCAATACTATGCAACTTTTTGGGAAAATAGAGAAAAAAATGAGTCCTAACAAATCACTTTTATGACACATATAATGGTGCTGATACCTAAGCCAAGTTGGGTCAAAACAGAGAAAGAAAATTATAGAACAATTCCCTTAATGAATACTGATGCAAACATCTTAAATAAAATGTTACCAAGGAGATTACAGCCAGTTATCACCAGGAAGACCAAGTAGATTTATACCAGCAATGCAGATCTTGTTCAATATTAGGAAAATTATTAGCATATTGACATAATCAATAACTAAACTAACAGAAATCCTATTAATTTCTCAATAGGTATGGAAAAAGCATTTTATAAAATCCAACACCCATTCCTATTAAAAACACTAGAGAGCATAGGAATAAATGGAGTTTTCCTTAAAATGACCAGTAGTAACTATCTAAAATAATCATTACATCATATGTAATGGTGATAAACTAGAAGCATTCCCATTAAGATCAGGGATAAAACAAGGTTGCCCACTATCACCATTATTATTCAGTATTATATTAGAAATATTAGCTTTTTCAATAAAAGAAGAAAAATAAATTAAAGGAATTAAAAGTAGCTAATGAGGAAACAAAATCCTCACTCTTTGCTGATGACATAATGGTATACTTAAAAGAATCCTAGAGACTCAACTAAAAAAACATTAATAACAATTAACAATGAACAACTTTAGCAATGTTTCAGGATACCAAATAAATCCATATAAATCATGACAATTTCCATATGTTACCAACAAAGTCCAGCAGTAAGAGATACAAAAAGAAATTCCCACTAAAATAACTGTAGATAATTTAAAATATTTGGGTATCTACCTGCCATAACAAAGTCAGGAACTATATGAATCTAATTATAAAACACTTTCCATCAAATAAAGTCAGATTTAAATAAATGGAAGAATATCAAGCGCTCATATGTGGGCAGAGCTAATATAATAAAAAATGACAACTCTACCTAGATTAATCTACTTATTCAGTGCCACACTAATCAAACTGCCAAGAAATTATTTTAAAGAGCTAGAAAATACTAGTAAGGTTTATTTGGAAGAACAAAAAGTCAAGAATTTCAAGGAAATTAATTTAAAATGCAAATAAAGGTGATCTAGCTATAGCAGACCTAAAACTATATTATAAAGCAATGGTCATCATAAGGCTGTAATTATTTGGTGCTGGCTATGAGACAGAGTATTCAATCAGTGGAATAGATTAGGTTCATAAGACATAGTAGTCAATGACTATAGTAATCTAGTGTTTAATAAACAAAATACCCCAGCTTCTGGGATAAGAATTCACTATTTGACAAAAATTTCTGGGGAAATTGGAAAATAAGTCAGAAACTTTACATAGACCTTTATCTCACACCTCATACCCAAATACAATCAAAATAGGTACATGGTTTGAGCATAAAAAGTGATTACATAAACAAATTAGGAGAGCAAGGGATAATTTATCTATCAGATATTTGGAACAGGGAAGAATTTATGACCAAAGAATAACTAGAGAGCACTGTGAAAAACAAAGTGAACAGATTTGATTACATCAAACTAAAAAGTTTTTGTACAAACAAAACCAACTGAAACAATATTAAAAGGGAAGTAAAAGCTGGGGAAAAATGTTTCCAATAAAGATCTCATTTCTAAAATATGTAGAGAATAATGATAAATGTTGGAAGGGATGTGTGAAAGCTGGGACAATAATATGTTGGTGGAATTGTGAACTGATCTAACCATTTTAGAGAGCAATTTGGAACTATGCCCAAAGTACTATCAAATTGTGTATATCCTTTGATCCAGCAGTGTCTCAAATGGGTCTGTATCACAGAGTTTATAAAAAAGGGAAAAGGACCCATATGTGCAAAATATTTGTAACAGCCCTTTTTTGCAGTGGCAAAGATTTGGAAAGTGAGTGGATGTCTATAAGTTGGAGAATAGCTGAATAAGTTATGGTATATGAATGTTAAGGAATATTATCGTTCTATAAAAAACAATTAGAACAATGATTTCAAAAAGGGCTGGAGAAACTTTCTTGAACTGATACTAAATGAAGTGAATAGAACCAAGACAACATTTTCCACAGCAACAAGATTGTATGATGATCACTTGTGATGGAATTGGCTCTTTTCAACAATGAGGTGATTCAGGCCAATTCCAAATGACTTGTGTTGCAGAGAGCCATCAGCATCCAGAGATGGACTTTGGGGATTGATTGTGGATAACAATATAGTGTTTTCATTTTTTTGTTGATGTTTGCTTTATTTTCTTTCTCATTTTTATTTGATCTGATATTTCTTGTGCAGAATGACAAATGGAGAAATACTTATAGAATAATCACATATGTTTAACATATATTGGATTACTTGCTGTCTAGGGGAGTGGAATGAGGGAAGGAAGGAGAAAAATTTGGAACACAAGGTTTTGCAAGGATAAATGATTAAAACTATTATTAAAAAAAAGAAATGATAAGCAGCATGCTCTTAGAAAAACATTCAAAGACTTACAGAAATTACTGCAAGATGACTTGTGTGTGCAAAATAACAGCAATATTGTAAGGTGATCAGCAGTGAATAACTCAATTATTTTCAGCAATATAATGGTATCTGAATATGGATTGAAGCATAGAAAAAGAAATAGCTTTATAGAAGAATAAAAAAAAAAAACTCTCCAAAATTTATAAAGCAGCAAGTGGGGAGTTCCGCTACTGATGCTGCCTTTGTCTTGGAGCTGGAGCGTGATGGCGACTGGAGGCAGTGACCCTTTCTCTGGGGATGTGGAAGAAAATGCCTCGCAGCTCATCTTCCCCAAAGAATTTGAAACAGCAGAAACTCTTCTAAATACCAAAGTCCACATGCTTCTAAAGCATCGAAAACAATAAAATGAAAGTGCAGAGAATGAACAAGAACTTTCTGAGGTTTTCATGAAAACTTTAAATTACACAGCATATTTTAGTCGTTTTAAAAACAAGGAAACCGTAAAAAATTACCCATGCATATGTACTATCAAAAAATGTTATAATTATAAAATAAAATAAAAAATTAAAAAAAAAAAAAGACAACTCTGAGATACCACTACACACCTGTCAGATTGGCTAAGATGACAGGAACAAATAACGATGAATGTTGGAGGGGCTGTGGGAAAACTGGGAGACTGATACATTGTTGGTGGAGTTGTGAAAGAATCCAACCATTCTGGAGAGCAATCTGGAATTATGCCCAAAAAGTTATCAAAATGTGCATACCCTTTGACCCAGCCATACTACTACTGGGCTTATATCCCAAGGAAATACTAAAGAAGGGGAAGGGACCTGCATGTGCCAAAATGTTTGTTGCAGCTCTTTTTGTAGTGGCTAGAAACTGGAAAATGAATGGATGCCCATCAATTGGAGAATGGTTGGGTAAATTATGGTATATGAAGGTTATGGAATATTATTGCTCTGTAAGAAATGACCAACAGGATGAATAGAGAGAGGCCTGGAGAGACTTAAATCAACTGATGCTGAGTGAAATGAGCAGAACCAGGAGATCATTATACACTTCAACAACGATGCTGTATGAGGATGTATTCTGATGGAAATGGATATCTTCAACAAAGAGAGGATCTAATTCAGTTCCAATTGATCAATGATGGATGGAATTAGCTACACCCAGAGAAGGAACACTGGGAGATGAGTGTAAACTGTTTGCATTTTTGTTTTTCTTCCCAGCTTATTTTTGCCTTCTGAATCCAATTCTTCCTGTGCAACAAGAAATTCATCTCTGCTCACATATATTGTATCTAGAATTTACTATAACACATTTAACATGTATGGGACTGCCTGCCATCTAGGGGAGTGGGTGAAGGGAAGGAGGAAAATTCAAAATAGATGTGAGTGCAAGAGATAATGTAAAAATTACCCATGCATATGTACTGTCAAAAAAAGTTATAATTATAAAATTAATAAAAAATGTTAAAAAAAAGAAATTAAAAAAAAAAAAAAAAAAAACAGGGAAACCATTGCTAGTGTTCAGAGTTTGTTACTCCAGAAAAAGCTCCATAAGTTTGAGTTGGCGTGTTTAGCAAATCTTTGTCCTGAGACAGCAGAAGAGACTAAGGCTCTGATTCCAAGCCTGGAGGGTCGCTTCGAAGATGAGGAATTACAACAGATTCTTGATGATATCCAGACCAAAAGGATCTTCCAGTATTAGTATCAGTAGCCATTCAGTGAAGGCAGAAGAAGAAATTTCCCAAAATTCTTCTGCAACTGAAAAGAATTCACATTCTCTCCAGAGACTATACAGCAATTTAGTCACAAAAGTTGGTCAAGCCTCCCCGTGGACAGATAATGCAGAGTAATCTTGCATCAACAAATAATTCAAACTTGTGAACAGTTGTGATTCTGATTGACTCTGAATATTTGAGATGTGGCAAAGGCCAGGAATGCCATTGAATCTTAAAGGGACTTTGGAATTATTTCCTTTCATGAAGAATTTTCATGTGAGTTAGTGACTTGATGCTGATTTTAAATGCCATTGTAGGCTTGTATATAACACAATTTATTGGGGAGGACTAGAGAATGAAACTTGATTCTGGTTGAGTCATCACAATGAACTGAATTTGGTGCAGTTTTCTTTTCTAGCTCTAACTTTCAGT
Organism: Sminthopsis crassicaudata; assembly: GCF_048593235.1. Taxonomy (NCBI): domain Eukaryota; kingdom Metazoa; phylum Chordata; class Mammalia; order Dasyuromorphia; family Dasyuridae; genus Sminthopsis; species Sminthopsis crassicaudata. The sequence goes on from NC_133617.1 coordinate 679,349,296, forward strand.
ATTGATTTCTGAAAGGTCAGGCAAATATTTTTTGCAATTGCTTCTCCCACACCCTAAAATCTGTTACTGCAATTTGATCTAATGGTGGATTCTGTGTTGGATGTCCAGTTAATTGTGCAATTCCTAAGAAGTAGACTTACTCTAGGAAATAAAACTATTTTTCAGTAAAGTGATGAAAGCCTGCATTTTATGGAGTAGTAAGGACTTTAAAATAATGTATTCTTTATGTAGATATAGTGAAAAAATATTTCATGAGAACAGTCATTGATCTACTGAAACTTTGCATTTCCCAATGCCTACCACAGTGTCCTATACATAGTAGGTACTTAAATGTTAAATTGAAGGAATAAAATTAACCAAACAGCTTCTATCTATCAAAAAATCAGTCAAAGAACTTAACAAGTTCTATAACCTTAAGAACAAACATAAATTTATTCTAGGTCAGTAGTTCTTATTTTGGTCAAGGCACAGTGTTCTCATATGAGAACCTTGTCATAACGATTAAGTTAGCAACAAAGTAGGGTTCCTAAGTATTTGGGACTGAGCCTTGAGATTCCTCTGTCCTCTCTGGACTCCCTTTTCCCCCACCCCTGTTTCCCTTCCTATTGTTACTTCCCCTAGACTTTTCAGCTAATAGAGCTGTTACTGTGATTCCAATTATAATGACTGTTAACTCCCTCCGAATATTTGGACTAGGCTAGGAGATGCTAAAATTTTTGAGTGTGTGGAGGAAATGGGCAAGAGGGAATAATATACTGATAAATTGTATAATTGAGGTCTGTAAACTTACAATTTAAGAAGGCAAAAATTTGTAACATCTAGCAATACTGATGAAACTTTTTGAAACATTATCCTAAGTATGTATGATAAAACCAATCAAAATTGAAATAATTAGGACTCATTCAATTGATTTTTAAAAAATTTTGATTTTTTAAAATTAATTATGGTTTTTGTTTGCTGGGTGTGTGCATCGGTAATTTTGTGGCACTGGCAGTTGCCAAACCTTTTGTTCCTATTTTTTCCTTCCCTCTCCCCCCCACCCGCCATGGCAGGTTGACCAATACATGTTGCGTGTGTTGGAGTATAAGCTGAATGCAGTGTATGTGTGCATGTCCAGACAGTTGTTTTGCTGTGTTGGACTTTGAAGTGGTGTACAGTTAGCTTTCGAGGGAGATCAGAAGTGCAGGCGGACAAGGGTGGAGGGATTGGGAGTTCTGTGTGGTGGTTCAAGGTCATCTTCCAGGGTTCTTTCTCTGGGTGTGGCTGGTTCAGTTCGTTGCTGCTCTGTTGGAGTTGATTTGGTTCATCTCATTGTTGGGGAGGGCCACGTCCTTCAGAATTGATCCTCATGTAGTGTTGTTGTTGGGGTATGTAGTGATCTCTTGGTCCTGTTCATTTCACACAGCATCGGTTCATGTGGGTCTCTCCAGGCCTTTCTGGATTCATCCTGTTGGTCAAAACATATTGATTTTAAGAAGACTTTTTTATTTTTTATATATAAAAGCTCATATCATGACTTTTATAAAACAAAACAAAACAAAAAAGAAACAAGTGGGGGAATAATAGGATAAGGTGGTGTATAGAAAAGTATGTAAATTAACAGGAGTGATATAAGGTGTGTAAATTAATGAGAATGGAATGAAGAAGGAAGGAAAGAATGAGGGGAGAGGATAAGGGAAAGATCCTTGAGGAGGGAGTTAAGTTAATAGCACATAAGCTGTCAGGTATAAGTAGAGTAGAAGAGTTAGCAGGGATAGGAAACAAAAGATATACACAAACACAAAAATAATGAACAGGAGTATAATTTCTTAGATCCTTGATCTCAAAGTTAAAGTTTAAAAATGAAAAGAAAAAATATACAATACAATATTAATATTGTTGTAGACTATTCAGAATAGCTATATAGTATAAGGCTGGAATGTTCCTTTGGTTTGGGAAATGAAGAATTGATGGATTTAGAAAAACAAAGAAAAACTTGTAACTAAGAAGGATGATGCTGTCCACCTTCAGAGAAACAAAGGACAATTAAGCATAGTATAACCTGATATAGATGTATATGGATATATATATATATATGCCCATGTCTATACTTATAGGTAGCTATTAGATGAATATGTTTATTTGTGTGTATATGTATACATACATATGTATACATAAATATATCCATGCTTAACTGTAACCTACCTGGGGAAAATGATAGGAGGAAAGGGAACAAAAAGAATAAAGTGAAAAGTGTACAACAGAGAACAAAAGAAAAGCTATAAGGAAGCAAAGAAAAAAATGTACAATTCTGAATATGTGTGCTATTATATAATTTTTCTTGAAATGGAAATTTATTATTACATATTTTTAATTCTCTCTTATGTTCTGGTGATCACATGACAATTTTTCTGCTTTTTTTCTATTTTGTATTTAAGTTTTAAATAAATGAATACATTTTTAAAAATACAAAGAAATTATTTTACTTTGTTTTTATCACAGTAATCAGTGCTTAAGAGAGTCCAATTTATTTATCTATAAGGGTCTATGTTTTGTCCATTGAAAGTTTCAACCTTAAATCATTGTAATCATTTATTATTTAATTAATAAATGATGATTCACTGATTTCTTGAAGATAGGAGCAATATGAGATAAGGTTGGAAAAATAATGTGGTACCAGTTGAAGGAAAATTATGACTGCCAGGAAATAGGTTTCAATTTTTAATGGTGGACAAAAGATCAGCCAATCAAGTTTTTTGTGTTTTTTTTGGTTTATTTTTGTTAGCAGAGAAGAAATGTAAGCAGATGAAAACATAAGGAAATTAGATCAATAACTACATATATAATGGTCTTTTCATAAAGAGAGAAGAAAAGGAATGGGAGGAAACCTTTTAGAAGGCTATTGCTATAGTACAGATAATAAAAATAAGAGTTGATAAAGATGGAGGAGGAGATAGGTTCTAAAACTCCTGAATAGATAGACTATCAATGTCATAGTTTCAATGGTAGAATCAAGGGAGAATAGAATGTTGTGATAGTTCCAAAATTATAAACCTTGAAGGCTAAGTGAATGATGGAATCAGAGTAATAGTCGAAAGAATGAACAGATTTAAGTTCAATCTTACATATGTTGAGTTTGAGATAGTAATGAGAAATCAAGGTGAAGACATTACATAGATATCCAAAAATATGGGTCTGAATTTCAAACAGTTTGGGAATTATCTTATTTGTATATAAGTGGCTGTTGAAGTGAGTATGAAGGAGCTTGTCCAAGAAGAGACTGTAGAGGAAGAAAAGAAAATAGCCTAGAATAAAACCTTGGCAAAATGGGATGCATTTTGAATTATCAAATACAAATATACATGGTGGTAGACTTTTCTTTTTTGAAACTTTTAGAAAGTGAAAAATAACAAAAAAATGTGCATAAAGAAAACATAGTCACTGAGGTCATCCTTTATGCCATTAACATTATCAACATATCTACTTATCATCTGTATGATATTTTGAAATATTTTAGAAAATGAAAAATAATAAAATATATTTTATATACTAAAAAATGAATACAGTCACTGAAATGGTCCCTTATGCCATTAACATCATCACCATCCCTATTAATCATGTGTATGGTGTCCTGTGCTGTCATTACTTGGTATTTTTGTCAAGTCACAGTCAATTCAAACACTATCCCTAGGGGGCAATGAATACTGTGATTCCTCCTTTGAAGATTAATCACATCTTCATTGGTTGCATTGTGAACAATGAATCCCATCTGCATGCATCATCACATGACTCATCCATCACTAGTATTGAATCAAGACAACAAAATTATCTTCTTCAGAGTATTGAAGTTGTTTTGAGCACCCAGTGATTCAAACATCATGTTCCTTCTAACTAGATAAAAGAATGTCCTTGGTTCACCTACAGAGGCTCCCAATCATTTGACTTACTATCTGCACAAAATTTAAAGCTGAACTGTTTGGAAAAAAATTTGACCAATCTCATCATCAATTATGAGGAGTGGCAAAGAATCACAGAGTCAAAACATTAGGTCAAAAAACAATGAGTGAATGATGTCTAGGGAATTGAGTTGTGGCTTCATTTTTAAGGATGCATAAACTGAAGGCAACATTCAGATGTGTGTTGATAAAAGAAAAAAAATAAACTTCTAGAAATGAATTGCTTAATATATAATGATCAACTAAATAGATAAAGGCAATATGTTTAGGTTTGATAAATAAAATGTAATCATGGTTTACTTTTGCTTCAAAAATTTTTTCTGTCCAAGAATTGGCTTTATTTCCCTTCCCCCTGCCCATTATAGCTTAAGTGGTAACAAATGGAGCGAAACAATAAAAACAACAGCACCCATGGGTGCCATTGGCAAAAAAACAAGATAAATGAAATTAACTTTCTTGACAAATGACTTGCCTTTGCAGCTTTTGAGGCACTTTGAAGTCTCCCTTTCTAAAGTCATTCCTAGACAATAACTAGCTTGTGACCCATGGCAAGTAACTTAACATCCATCAAACAGAGTTACAATCCTCTGCAGATCTATTCATAGAAAGTTATAAGCCTGAAAGAAGCACTCAAGGGTACTGGATAGACACTTTATAGATGATTTATGGTATGACATACCCAAGAATCACAGAGGAAAGGATGGTATAGAGAAATTACAAACTGCATCATAAGGGATTACTCAATGGGATCACAGATCTGTTGAAGAACTATTGACCCATAATTCTCTTATGCAGGTAAATCATAAATTCTCATCAAAATAATAAGTTTTGAGGGGGTTCAGACTGTGTCCTATCTTTCCTTGGCAATCCTTGAAGCCCTTCACATGTTATGAATTCAATAAATAATTGTTGTGTTCACTTGAAAAATCAAATAACTTGTGAATTAGCTATTACATATAAGGCCCTTTGCAATTCCAAAAGGAAAGGTAGTATGATCTAAAAGATCTGAAAGTATCTAAAAGTATACTATAAAGCAGAAATTATCATAAAAATGGAAAAGGACCTATATGTACACAAATATTTATAGCAGCTTTTTTGTGGTGGCAAAGAATTGAAAATTGTGGGATAACTATCATTTGGGGAATTATTAAATAAATTGTAGCATATGAATGAAATGGAATACTATTATGCTATGATGAGCAGAAAAATTTCAGAAAAGCCTTTGGAAAAACTTATATGCACTGATGCTGAGAGAAGTGAGCAGAACCAGGAGAACATTGTATACAGTAACAGCAACATTGTGTAATGATCAGCTATGGTTGGGTTAACTCTTTTCAGCAATCCAAGACAATTCCAGAAGACTCATGATGGGCTACCACATCCAGACAAAGAACTATGATGTCTAAATATTTTCAGTTTGGTTTTTTTGTAACTTTTCCCATTTGTTCTATTTCTTTTTTCACAACAAAATTAATGTGAAAATATGTTTACATGATTACACAGATATGATCTATATCAGACTTTTTGCCTCTTGGGAAAGAGTGAAGGAGAGAAAAGAACTTTGGAACTCAAAATCTTATAAAAAATGAATGTTGAAAACTATCTTTACAGGTAATTGGAAAACATCAAATACTACTTTTTAAAAAATCAGTGGCATAATTTCACATTTTAAGTGATGGTAATTATATTATTAGGATTTTCTGAGTAACTGAATTAAATCAAAAGACTTCTTGGGGGCATTCTTTTTATGTTAAAAATCTTCAACAATCATATTATTTTATTGTCTGCAGTAAATATAATGTGAGAAAGACCACTGAATGGCTTTTTGATCATTAAGAATTTTGCTGGACACAATGTAGAGAAACCTAAGTTCTAGCTTTAGCTGTGGTTTATACTCACTAGACATGGGACTATGAATAAACCATTTAATTTCTCAGTCAGTTGTCTCATTTGTAAATACAAAATCTGTGTACTGTACATGTAAATGTGTATGCCTTTATCGGTTGCCAAAATGACATTTTCCAGAAAGCAATGACGTCTATCACTAGAATCTTGTCCATCCCTCTTCAAGGGAGACATTTATTCCTATTTTTAGGGGAACAAGAACCGCAGACACAAAGATTTTTTCATAAGGGATATTAAACTAGAATTATATCTATTTCTTCCAAATACTATTGGTCTATGGAGATAAATTGATTTTAGATTCAGAAACAACACAACTAAATTTCCTAGCTGATATCACTTATAGGGAACCCTATTATTATATTTGCAACCTTGACTCCTTCCTATCAAATTTTAGTTAAACTAGCAGTCATGATAAATTGTAAATTAAAAAAAAGATAAACAAAATCAAGGAATTTATAAGAATCATAATATATCATATCCCATAAAGTAAATGAGCTCTCATAGTGAAAGTGAGATATCTCAAGCTCAATCAAAAAAGGACCCATATCTTCCTCAACAGGAAATTCCCTGGCATCTCTCAGGGAGGCAAGTTGGAAATTTGGGACATGTTGAAGAGCTAGCTTTCCCCTCCATGTTTGTTTTCCAAAGCCTGTCTTCCTATTTCCTTTTTACTCTCTTCCCCCCAAAAAAAACTAACTCTGTTAATATCTCTCTCACCTTCCCTCTTCCATCCTTCCTTTCTCCCTTTGTGTCTCTGTTTTTCTGTGTCTCTGTCTATCTTTGGGTCTGCCTCTATGTGTTTGTTTTTGTCTCTGTCTCTTTGTATGTTTGCATCTGGCCCCCCTCTCTCTGTCTCTGTTTTTGTCTCTATCTATCTATACGTGTGTATGTGTGTGTGTGTATGTGTGTGTGTGTGTGTATGTGTGTGTGTGTGTGTGTGTGTGTGTGTGTGTGTGTGTGTGTGTAGGTATGAAATATCTCTCTATTTCAATTTCTCCTGCTCCACAAATTAGGAAAGAAAAAAAGGATGTTCTTATCAATTCTCACACCAATTCTACTGCTAATGCAATCACACAATGGCAAATCATCATTCTCTCTACCAGAAGAGAGATTATACAAAATGCTACAGATTATACAAAATGCTAAATAAATCAGTCAAAAGTCATTAAGTTCCTATTAAATTCTAGGTATTGTATAAGCACTGGTGATATCAAGATAAGTATCAAAATAACTCCTGTCATTAACAAACTCACATTCTATCAGTAGAGACAAGGATGACTATGTCTAGGAATATATAAAATAAAATAAAAAGTGATGGGGAAGGTAGAAGCACTAAAAACTTGCTGAAAAGCCCCATACAAGAAGACTTGGATTCATCTGGATATTCACTCAAAGCTTAAATAACAAATTATGATTTTCAACATTTTTATAAATAAGACTTTGAATCATAAGCCTTTCTGGAATTACAGTCTTTCTCTGCTTCTTATTAGATGTTTTGTCACACAATTGATTTTTATTGACTATCTATACATCCTTACACTCCCTCTTGCCCTGAATAGGCCTTAAACAACCTTTCTTGGCTTTATTCTTATTACTGACTTTCCTTATTTCCATGAAAATCCTGGGGCCATTATGCTAGTACTAAATGCTAAATCTAAAGCCAAGAAAGGTTGTTTAAGGCCTATTCAATTCTAAACTGTAAACCAAAACTATAAGAAACAGGTACAAATTACAATTATAAATTTATATTGGAGTTTAAAAAAAGCCTTCCTTACAGTTAAATTTATCCCAAAATGAAAAGGGATTTCTTCTGAACACAGTAGGCACAACCTTGTTGAAATTCCTCAACTATAGAGGAATTGTCAGGTAGATTATGCATAATATTTTTGTTCAAGTTCAGGTTGAACTAGATTAGTCTTATCAAATTCAAATCAAAACACATCTTAAACCCTATGCATTGACTTTAAAAGCCACAACTTACAATTATCTACATTGTGTTGTATTTTAATTTATTTTACTAAAAATTTCCCAATTATATTTTAATCTGGTTCAGGTGATCCTCAGGTACTTTGCAGCTACTTGTACCCATAGGCCACAAGTTTGAAGCTGCCCAACTAGATGACCTCTGTATTTCTCCTGTAAATCCATGATTCTAAGATCTCAGAATCATCTAGGAATTCATTACCCAATATGATCATCAAAGATCCAAATCATAGTATAATTTAGTTTCTCTGCTTCACGTTTACCCATTTTAGTCATCTATATATTCATTTTTTTCAAATGGTTTTAATTAAATGCCTTTTCTGTGCCAAGTTCTATAAGTATTGATGGAGACCCAAAGTCAAACCACAACCATACCCTTAATATAAGTAATGTTTCTAAACTTTCACACCCAGAAGATGAAGTTGATGCTGTCACTGGTCCAAAAAGTTTAATTATTTACAAATGTGTGTGTGTGTGTATAATTTCCAATTAATGTGAATAGTAGATCCTATGAAATTTTTCTAATTTACACATATTTTCCATTGGGATTGAATGATCATATTTTATTTATATTATAAACAGAATAGTAAGGATTTGAATAATGTGACCACATCATAGAATTTATTCTTTATACTAATTGGAACATATCCCCAAAGGATTGAGGGAATTATGCAAAATTTGGGATACTTAGTTAGTTTATAAGTAACAAAATATCTACACCTAAGTCAGCAAGTATTGAAGTTAGCATAAAAGTAAATAGAGAAATGAGGTTCAAGGGTGGACATTAAGATTGTCAGTCTGGATCAACTATATTGGAAGGGGGAAGAAAGCCAACCTTCTGTACATGAACAGCATGGACAAGTAATTTAGCCAGTACCAATGGAAAGGATGGGGATATGAAATCTGTGGGGATATGAAATCTGCAGGGGTGTGGGGAGTATGAATCAGCAACAGCAAACTGACTCACTTCATTGATCCTTTCTATTTTCTTTCCCCTTCAGCATGATAATGATTGGTTGTATAGCAATAAGAGGCCCATTGTGTCCCAGGCTGCATACAATCTCTTTTTCTCTGTCTTTTTTTCCCGCTTGAAGCTTTTAGACTGAAGGAAATATATTTCCGCCTTGGTCTTGTTGGAATGTCACAAAACATTCTGGCAAAGGTTTTAGTTATGCCAGGAATTACATCTGTTGAACAGGGCTTTAAGAAGTCATAGATGCTGAAGTAAGTGTTTTGTTATTGTATAGCCCAGTCTTGGCACAGGAATGGAATTTAGCAGCTAAATCAAGATGTAAATTGTGGAACATTGGTATTTCCTTTGCCATCTGAAATACAAAAGACTTCTATATGATTAAGTTTTTTTTTTTAAGAAAACATTTGTTTTTTGCTCTATTCCTAAGATAATTCTTTATTCTAAATCCTACATCCATTCTAAAAATCAAATGACAATTATTCCAGGGCAGATGATTTTATCATAATTTATTTTAAAAATCAACAGAAATGCATTCTTAGTAGCTCAGCTCCTTAGAATGAACTTTCTTAACTATCTTGAGAAATGTACAATTTAAAGATTAAATATGTTAAAGAACTTAGCACACTATATTGTCACATGTTCAACTGGGAATTTACTCTGCCCCCCTTATGTCCTGTCTCTCTCTTTCTCCAAAAACATATATTTATTTATATGTACATATATACATATATATGTCTGTTATGTGACATGCATACACAATACAAATATACTCTTATCTGTATATAACTATTTTATTTGGTTGGGATGGACCTAAATCTAATGTATTAAAATGTTAGAGGGGCAGCTAGGTGGCACAGTGGATAGAGCACCAGCCTTGAATTCAGGAGGACCCAAGTTCAAATTTGATCTCAGACACTTCCTAGCTGTGTGACCCTGGGCAAGTCATGTAACCTCACAATCAGGGGGGGGGGGAATGTTAGAGCCTCAAAACAGAACTGTGTAAGGCTGTAATGAGCAAAGCAGCAATAGGAAACTTATGAGAAGAGAGGTTATTCTGGAACCATAGATTCCTTTTTTGTTGTTGTTGGTTTGTTTTTCTTTTTTTTAATTTTTTAAAATTAATTTTATAATTATATATTTTGACAGTACATATGCATGGGTAATTTTTTACATCATTATCCCTTGAACTCACTTCTATTCCGAATTCCCCCTCCTTTCCTCTACCTCCTCCCCTAGATGACAGGAAGTCCCATACATGTTAAATATGTAATAGTATATCCTAGATAAAATATATGTGTGCAGAACTGAACAGTTCTCTTGTTGTACAGGAAGAATTGGATTCAGAAGGTAAAAATAACTTGGGAAAAAATGCAAACAGTTTACACTCATTTCCCAGTGTTCCTTCTCTGGGTATAGCTGATTCTGTCCATCATTGATCAACTGTAACTGAATTGGATATTCTCTATGTTGAAGATATCCACTTCCATCAGAATACATCCTCATCCAGTATCATTGGTGAAGTGTATAATCATTTCCTGGTCCTGATCATTTCATTCAGCATCAATTCATGTAAGTCTCTCCAAGCTTCTCTATATTCATCCTGCTGGTCATATCTTACAGAACAATAATATTCCATAGTATTCATATACAATAATTTACCCAACCATTCTCCAATTGATGGGCATCCATTCATTTTCCAGTTTCTAGCCACTACAAAAAGGGCTGCCACAAACATTTTGGTGCATACAGGTCCCTTTCCCTTCTTTAGTATTTCTTTTTTTTAGTATTTTCCTTGGGAAATCCCAGTAATAGCATTGCTGGATCAAAGGGTATGCACAGTTTGATAACCTATTGGGCATAATTCCAGATTGCTCTCCAGAATGGTGAGATTCTTTCACAACTCCATCAACAATGCATCAGTGTCCCAGTTTTCTCACATCCCCTCCAACATTCATTTTAGCCAATCTGACAGGTGTGTAGTGGTCATTCATCATTGTTTGTTCCTGTCATTTTAGCCAATCTGACAGGTGTGTAGTGGTCATTCATCATTATTTGTTCCTGTGTTCTTAGCCAATCTGACAGGTGTGTAGTGGTATCTCAGAGTTGTCTTAATTTGCATTTCTCTGATCAATAATGATTTGGAACACTCATATGAGTAGAAATAGTTTCAATTTCATTATTTGAAAATTGTTTGTTCATATCCTTTGACTATTTATCAATTGGAGAATGGCTTGATTTCTTATAAATTAGAGTCAATTCTCTGTATATTTTCGAGATGAGTCCTTTATCAGAACCTTTAACTGTAAAAATATTTTCCCAATTTGTTACTTCCCTTCTAATCTTGTTTGCATTAGTTTTGTTTGTACAAAACCTTTTATTATGCCATAGAAACCTCTTCATCCTTCCCTGGATTTCATATATTGCAAACATCTTCTTTCCTCCTTCTGATAGGGGAGGGATTTTCAGTTTTAGGAAGATGCTCAGGTCATCTATATCTTCATTTCCTTCTAGGCTGTACAGAGATTCTCTAGACTTTCTCTATCAAGTTTTCCTGGTGGGTATCTTCATTTCTAGCCTCTCCCCTCATCTTTCAGCTTCTTTTTATATTCCCAGCATTTAGCACAAAGCCTAGCACAAAGTTTGTACTTAATAAATGATTGTAGTCTCATATTAATTTCTCCAGTGTTCTACTTTTCATCTAGAAAAAGCTATGCTTAGATATTCTTCAATTTGAGGTAGAATTGGATCCCTACATTCCTGATATTTAATTTCTTAATCAAATAACTTGGAATATTTCATAGTTTTTGAGGGCAAAAATATAAATTTTGGCAAAAATGTTAGGAATCTATGGTTCCAATAGGATAGTTTGCCTCTCAGACTTGTAGAGGAGGAAGGAATTTGTGACCAAAGGAGAACTAGAGATAATTATTGATCACAAAACCCCTGTATTGCTCTAGCTGCCTACCCTCAGGCATAATAAAGAAAGTTGGGAGAGTCTGGAATACAAGAGTGAAATAGACCATTTACTGAACTTGGTAAATCCACCAAGTTCTGGATTCAAATTCTTACTGATATTTGCTAGCAGTGTAATAAACTATCAAATCATGAATTTCCTCATCTGCAAAATGAGACTTTACTTCTTACTCCATAGTAAAAGGATCGATGAGATAAGATTAAGAGCTTTATATATGATATTTATTATCACATCTTTTAAATCAATACTTTTACCTGTCGCCTGCTCATTCACATCCAGCTCTACTTTACTTCCTTCTCTGCACCATTAACAATAGGGGGGAAAAAACCTGAAATATAATCTCTGAAAGCAATTTCAAGTCAAATGTCTGTGGTTTCAATTAAGAGGGAACTTCAACTTCCAGCCAAGATAGCAGTGTGGAGGCAGACAGCTGCTTGAGCTAATTGTTTTCTCTCAGAACTTACTTCATGACAAGCCTTGGAATTAATGCTTGACCAGAAAAGAAACCCACAAATAATCACCAACAGAAGACATCCTTGAAATTCGCCAGAGAAATTCTGTGTTTGCTCGGGGGAGGGTCGAACAGACTGGATGCAGACTGAGGGCAGGCAGCTAGAGCAAGACAGGCAGCTCACATAGCTCAGACCAGAGGGGGGAAGGGTGCAATGTCTTCCATTTCTGTGAAAAGACTTTTACCCCAGTGTGGATGTTCCTTCTTGGCAGCACAGCAGAAGCAGTGGAGAGGGTGTAAACACCAGAGGTGAAGAATAAAACTTGGGGAAGATAGCATCTCTCTGAACCTGGCCACCCCCAACCCCCACCTGGACAGACTCAGTGTATTCTTAGAGCCTCAGAGCACAGATGCAGAGCAGCCGTCACTGTCCTGTTAGTGGCTTGCTGCTGCCCTCCCACCCAGTCTGTAGAGGAAGCCCATTAACACCATCCAGCCCCAGCCCCCCAAAACAGACTAATTGTTTCTCTTGTTAATTTGTTTTCTTCCATTCCCGCTCTGACAAAATGAACAAAAAATTCAAAAGGGCTCTAACCATTAACAGCTTCTGGACGGAGAGAGAGCAGATTTCAAATACTGAGGAGAGTAAAAAGAGACTGTCCCCAGAGGAATCACCTAAAGGGGATATGATCTGCTCCTCAATACAAAAGAGGAAATCAAAAAGGCTCTCACAAGAGAGCTAGAAGAGAAATGGGAAAAGGAAAAAGAAGCTTGGCAAGAGAGGCTGGAGAAGTCATTCCACACATTTAAAGACAGAGTAGATAAAGAAAACAAATCATTGAGAAATAAAATTAGTGAATTAGAAAAGGCAAACAACTCCAAGGAAAACAGGATTAGTGAGCTGGAAAAGGTAAACAACTCCAAGGAAAACAGGATTAGTGAGATGGAAAAAGAAAACAGCTCCCTAAAAAATAAAATGGATAAAATGGAAAAAAATTCCATGGAAGAAAAAAAAATCACTTAAAAACACAATTGGACAATTACAGAAAGATATAAAAAAAGACTCGAACAAGTAGAAATGAATGACTCAAGGAGAAACCAAGAAGTAGTCAAGCAAAATCAGAGAAATGAAACAATTGAAAAGAACTTCAAGTACCTTATTGGAAAGACAACAGCCCTGGAAAACAGATCCAGGAGAGACAATTTGAGAATAATAGGACTCCTTGAAAAATGTGAGGAAAAAGAGAGCCTGGAGATTATTTTCCAGGAAATTATCAAAGAGAACTGCCCAGACATTTTGGAAACATAGGGTAAAATAGATATTGAAAAAATTCCTCAATCACCTACTAAAAGGGAACCTAAAATCAAAAGGCCAAGAAATATAGTGGCCAAGTTCAAGAACCATCAGACGAAAGAAAAAATACTGGAAGCTGCTAGCAAAAAGCAATTCAGATATGGAGAAGCCACAATAAGGATAACCTAGGATCTAGCAGTGTCCACATTAAAAGAACAAAGGGCCTGGAACATGATATTTCAAAAGTCTAAGGAACTTGGTTTGCAGCCAAGAATAACTCACCCAGGAAAAATGAGCAATTGGTTTCCAGGGAAGAAGATGGACATTTAATGAAATAAATGAATTCCATCTATTCTTGATGAAAAAACCAGACCTACATAAAATGTTTGATCTTCAAATAAATAACTCAAGAGATCTCTAAAAAGGCAAAAAGAAATCTTGAGAACTATAATTCTGCCATAAAAATATGTAAAGAACATATGTATAATTTGTCCTAGAGCGGGAGATCTCAATCTTGCACTCTCAGAATTAGATAAATCAAACCACAAAGCAGTAATAAGGGGAAGCTTTATATCTCTACAAGCCTACTTGCATAAAATAGAGAAAGAGAGGGCCAACGAATTGGGCTTACAACTAAAATTGCTAGAAAAGGAACAAATTAAAAACCCCCAGACAAACACAAAACTTGAAATTCAAAAAATAAAAGGTGAGATTAATAAAATTGAAAGTAAAAAACTATTGAATTAATTAATAAAACTAAAAGTTGGTTTTATGAAAAAATCAACAAAATAGACAAACCCTTGGTAAACCTGATTTAAAAAAGGAAAGAGAAAAAGCAAATTGATAGTCTTGAAAATGAAAAGGGCGAACTCGCCAGTAATGAAGAAATTAGAACAAGAGTTAGGAGCTACTTTGCTCAACTTTATGCTGATAAATTCGATAACTTAAATGAAATGGAAGAATACCTTCAAAAATATAGCTTGCCCAGATTAACAGAGGAAGAAGTAAGTAGTCTAAATAGTCCCATCTCAGAAAAAGAAATAGACCAAGCTATTAACCAACTTCCTAAGAAGTATAAATCCCAAGTGGGATTTATACCAGGAATGCAGGGCTGGTTTAATATTAGGAAAACTATTAGTATAATTGACCATATTAATAATCAAATTAATAAAAACCATATGATCATCTCAATAGATGCAGAAAAAGCATTTGATAAAATCCAACATCCATTCCTACTAAAAACGCTTGAGAGTATAGGAATAAATGGACTGTTCCTTAAAATAATAAGGAGCATATATTTAAAACCTTCAGTAAACATCATATGTAATGGTGATAAACTAGAACCTTTCCCTGTAAGATCAGGAGTGAAACAAGGTTGCCCACTATCACCATTACTGTTCAATATAGTACTAGAAACTCTAGCCTCAGTAATAAGAGCCAAGAAAGAGATTCAAGGAATTAGAGTAGGAAATGAAGAAATCAAATTGTCACTTTTCGCAGATGACATGATGGTATACTTAGAGAACCCCAAAGACTCTGCTAAAAAGCTATTAGAAATAATTCAGAATTTTAGCAAAGTCGCAGGATACAAAATAAATCCACATAAATCCTCAGGATTTTTATACATTACCAACACAATCCAACAGCAAGAGATACAAAGAGAAATTCCATTCAAAATAACATTCGATAGTATAAAATATTTGGGAATATATCTACCAAAAGAGAGTCAGGAATTATATGAGCAAAATTACAAAACACTTGCCACAAAAATAAAGTCAGATTTAAATAATTGGAAAGACATTCAGTGTTCTTGGATAGGCCGAGCGAATATAATAAAGATGACAATACTCCCCAAACTAATCTATTTATTTAGTGCTATACCAATCAGACTTCCAAGAAACTATTTTAATGACCTAGAAAAAATAACAACAAAATTCATATGGAAGAATAAAAGGTCGAGAATTGCAAGGGAACTAATGAAAAAAAAGTCAGAGGAAGGTGGTCTAAGTGTACCTGATTTAAAGCTATATTATAAAGCAACAGTCACCAAAACCATTTGGTATTGGCTAAGAAATAGACTAGTTGATCAGTGGAATAGGTTAGGTTCACAGGGCAAGATAGTGAATAAAAATAGCAATCTAATCTTTGACAAACCCAAAGATCCCAAATTTTGGGATAAGAATTCATTATTTGACAAAATCTGCTGGGAAAACTGGAAATTAGTATGGCAGAAACTAGGCATGGACCCACATTTAACACCACATACTAAGATTAGATCAAAATGGGTCCAAGATTTAGGCATAAAGAACTAAATCATATAAATTGGAGGAACATGGGATGGTTTACCTCTCAGACTTGTGGAGGAGGAAGGAGTTTGTGTCCAAGGGAGAATTAGAGACCATTATTGATCACAAAATAGAACATTTTGATTACACCAAATTAAAAAGTTTCTGCACAAACAAAACTAATGCAAACACGATTAGAAGGGAAGTAACAAATTGGGAAAAAATTTTTACAGTTAAAGGTTCTGATAAAGGCCTCATCTCCAAAATATACAGAGAATTGACTTTAATTTATAAGAAATCAAGCCATTCTCCAATTGATACATGGTCAAAGGATATAAACAGACAATTTTCAGATGATGAAATTAAAACTATTTCCACTCATATGAAAGAGTGTTCCAAATCACTATTGATCAGAGAAATGCAAATTAAGGCAACTCTGAGATATCATTACACACCTGTCAGATTGGCTAAGATGACAGGAACAAATAACGATGAATGTTGGAGGGGCTGTGGGAAAACCGGGATACTGATGCATTGTTGGTGGAGTTGTGAAAGAATCCAACCATTCTGGAGAGCAATCTGGAATTATGCCCAAAAAGTTATCAAAATGTGCATACCCTTTGACCCAGCCATACTACTACTGGGCTTATACCCCAAGGAACTACTAAAGAAGGGAAAGGGACCTGTATGTGCCAAAATGTTTGTGGTAGCCCTTTTCATAGTAGTTAGAAGCTGGAAGATGAATGGATGTCCATCAATTGGAGAATGGTTGGGTAAACTATGGTATATGAATGTTATAGAATATTATTGTTTTAAAAGAAATGACCAACAGGAGAAATACAGAGAGGCTTGGAGAGACTTACATCAACTGATGCTGAGTGAAATGAGCAGAACCAGAAGATCATTATACACTTCAACAATGATACTGTATGAGGATGTATACTGATGGAAGTGGATTTCTTCAACATAGAGAAGAGCTAATCCAATTCCAATTGATTAATGATGGGCAGAACCAGCTACATCCAGAAAAGGAACACTGGGAAATGAATGTAAACTGTTATTTTTTCCTTCTGAATCCAATTCTTCCTGTGCAACAAGAAATTTGGTTCTACACACATATATTGTATCTAGAATATATTGTAATATATTTAACATGTATAAGACTGCTTGACATCTGGGGGAGGGAGTTGGGGGATGAAGGGAAAAAATCTGAATAGAAGTAAGTGCAAGGGATAATGTTGTAAAAAATTACCCATGCATATGTACTGTCAAAAATTGTTATAATTATAAAATAAAATAAAAATTTTTTAAAAAAGAAAAAAAAAGAAACTAGAGGTAGAAAGGAAATTATATCATAAAAAAGGGTAAAGTGATGGTACTACATCTCATAAAGAGGCAAAAGTAACCTATTATATCAGAGACAAATAAAGGAGGGAGATGAATGTAGTGTGTATCAATAGACACATTCGATTTATGGTGAAACTTCTTCCACTTCATTGAAAAGTGAGAGGGAAGGAGTAAGCTAAGGGGAAGGGAATACAGAAATTGTGAGGAAAAGGGCTAAAATAAGGGAAGTAACTTTAAGGTGGGGGAGGGATATTAAAAAGGGAGGGCTGTGAAAAGCAAGTGGTGTTCACAAGTTTAATACTGGATAGGGGGGTAAGAGGGAAAGAAAGGAGAAAAACATAAGCAGAGGTTAACAGGATGGCAAGCAATATAGAATTAGTCATTCTAACCATAACTGTGAATGGGGTAAACTCCCTCATAAAGAGGAAGCAGTTACCAGATTGGATCATAAGTCAGAATCCTACTATATGTTGTTTACAGGAAATATACCTGAAACAGGGTGATACCTTCAAACTAAAAGTAAAAGGGTAGAGCAGAATCTACTATGCTTCAGGTGAAGCCAAAAACACAAGGGTAGCCATCCTCATCTCAGATCAAGCAAAAACAAAAATTGATCTAATTAAAAGATGTAAGGAAGGGCATTATATCCTTCTAAAGGGTAGAATCAATAATGAAACAGTATCAATATTAAACATATACGCACCAAGTGGTGAAGCATCTAAATTCTTAAAAGAGAAATTAAGAGAGCTGCAAGAAGAAATAGACAATAAAAGTATAATAGTGGGAGATCTCAACCTTGCACTCTCAGAATTAGATAAATCAAACCACAAAATAAATAAGAAGTCAAAGAGGTAAATAGAATACTAGAAAAGTTTAATATGATAGATCTTTGGCAAAAGCTAAATGGAGAAAGAAAGGAGTAAACTTTCTTCTCAGCAGTTCATGGAACCTATACAAAAATTGATCATATACTAGGACATAAAAACCTCAAAATTAAATGGAGTAAGGCAGAAATAGTAAATGCATCCATTTCAGACCACAATTCAATGAAAATTACATTTAATAAAAAGCCAGGGGAAAATAGACCAAAAATAATTGGAAACTAAATAATCTTATACTAAAGAATGATTGGGTAAAACAGCAAATCATAATTAATAACTTCACCCAAAAAAATGACAATAATGAGACATCATACCAAATTGTGTGGGATACAGCCAAAGTAGTAATAAGGGGAAGTTTTGTATCGCTACAGGCCTACTTCCATAAAATAGAAAAAGAGAGGGCCATCGAATTGGGCTTACAACTAAAATTGCTAGAAAAGGAATAAATTTAAAAACCCCAGACAAATACAAAACTTGAAATTCAAAAATTAAAAGGTGAGATTAATAAAATTGAAAATAAAAAACTATTGAATTAATTAATAAAACTAAAAGTTGGTTCTATGAAAAAAACAACAAAATAGACAAACCCTTAGTAAACCTGATTTTAAAAAGAAAAGGAAAATAGCAAATTATTAGTCTTGAAAATGAAAAGGGAGAACTCACCACTAATGAAGAGGAAATTAGAACAAAAGTTAGGAGCTACTTTGCTCAACTCTATGCCGATAAATTCGATAACTTAAATGAAATGGAAGAATACCTTCAAAAATATAGCTTGCCCAGATTAATACAGGAAGAAGTAAGCAGTCTAAATAGTCCCATCTCAGAAAAAGAAATAGAACAAGCTATTAACCAACCCCTTAAGAAAAAATCCCTAGGACCAGATGGATTTACATGTGAATTCTACCAAACATTTAAAGAACAACTAACTCCAATGCTATATAAACTATATGAAAAAATAGGGATTGAAGGAGTCCTACCAAATTCTTTTTATGACACAGACATGGTACTGATACCTAAACCAGGTAGATTGAAAACTGAGAAAGAAAATTATAGACCTCCTTAATGAATATTGATGCTAAAATCTTAAAGAAGATATTAGCAAAAAGACTTCATAAAATCATCCCCAGGATAATACACTATGATCAAGTAGGATTTATACCAGGAATGCAGGGCTGGTTTAATATTAGGAAAACTATTAGTATAATTGACCATATTAATAAGCAAATTAATAAAAACCATATGATCATCTCAATAGATGCAGAAAAAGCATTTGATAAAATCCAACATCCATTCCTACTAAAAACGCTTGAGAGTACAGGAATAAATGGACTATTCCTTAAAATAATAACGAGCATATATTTAAAACCGTCAGTAAACATCATATGTAATGGCGATAAACTAGAACCTTTCCCTGTAAGATCAGGAGTGAAACAAGGTTGCCCACTATCACCATTACTATTCAATATAGTACTAGAAACGCTAGCCTAGGCAATAGGAGCCGAGAAAGAGATTCAAGGAATTAGGGTAGGAAATGAGGAAATCAAACTATCACTCTTTGTAGATGACTTGATGGTATACTTAGACAAAGCTATTAGAAATAATTCAGAATTTTTGCAATATTGCAGGATACAAAATAAATCCATATAAATCCTCAGCATTTTTATGCATTAACAACACAATCCAACAGCAAGAGCTACAAAGAGAAATTCCATTTAAAATGACTGTTGGTAGTATAAAATATTTGGGAATATACCTACCAAAGGAAAGTCAGGAATTATATGAGCAAAATTACAAAACACTTGTCACAAAAATTAAGTCAGATTTAAATAATTGGAAAGACATTCAGTGCTCTTGGATTGGCCAAGCGAATATAATTAACATGACAATACTCCCTAAACTATCTATTTATTTAGTGCTATACCAATCAGACTCCCAAGAAACTATTTTAATGACCTAGAAAAAATAACAACAGAATTCATATGGAACAACAAAAGGTCAAGAATTTCAAGGGAAGTAATGAAAAAAAAATAAATGAAGGTGGTCTAGCTGTACCTGATCTAGAACTATATTATAAATCAGCAGTCACCAAAACCATTTGGTATTGGCTAAGAAATAGACTAGTTGATCAGTGGAATAGGTTAGGTTCATAGGGCAAGATAGTGAATAAAAATAGCAATTTAGTGTTTGACAAACCCAAAGATCCCAACTGCTGGGAAAACTGCTGGGAAAATTGGAAATTAGTATGGCAGAAACTAGGCATGGACCCACATTTAACACCACATACTAAGATTAGATCAAAATGGGTCCAAGATTTAGGCATAAAGAATGAAATCATAAATAAATTGGAGGAAAATGGGATGGTTTACCTCTCAGACTTGTGGAGGAGGAAGGAGTTTGTGTCCAAGGGAGAACTAGAAAACATTATTGATCACAAAATAGAACATTTTGATTACACCAAATTAAAAAGTTTCTGCAGAAACAAAACTAATGCAAACACAATTAGAAGGGAAGTAACAAATTAGGAAAACATTTTTACAGTTAAGGGTTCTGATAAAGGCCTCATCTCCAAAATATACAGAGAATTGACTTTAATCTATAAGAAATCAAGCCATTCTCCAATTGATACATGGTCAAAGGATATAAACAGACAATTTTCAGATGATGAAATTAAAACTATTTCCACTCATATGAAAGAGTGTTCCAAATCACTATTGATCAGAGAAATGCAAATTAACACACCTGTCAGATTGGCTAAAATGACAAGACCAAATAACGATGAATGTTGGAGGGGCTTTGGGAAAACTGAGGCACTGATGCATTGTTGGTGGATTTGTGAAAGAATCCAACCATTCTGGAGAGCAATCTGGAATTATGCCCAAAAAGTTATCAAAACGTGCATACCCTTTGATCCAGCCTTACTACTACTGGGCTTATATCCCAAGGAACTACTAAAGAAGGGAAAGGGACCTATGTGCCAAAATGTTTGTGGCAGGCCTTTTTGTAGTGGCTAGAAACTGGAAAATGAATGGATGTCCATCAATTGGAGAATGGTTGGGTAAATTATGGTATATGAATGTTATGGAATATTATTTTCCTATAAGAAATGACCAACAGGAGAAATACAGAGAAGCTTGGAGAGACTTACATCAACTGATGCTGAGTGAAACGAACAGAACTAGGGGATCATTATACACTTCAACAATGATACTGTATGAGGATGTATTCTGATGGAAGTGGATATCTTCAACATAGAGAAGAGCTAATCCAATTCCAATTGATCAATGATGGATAGAATCAGCTACATCCAGAAAAGGAACACTGGGAAATGAGTGTAAACTGTGAGCATTGTTTTGTTTTGTTTTGTTTTTTTTCTCTTCCCAGATTATTTTTTCCTTCTGAATACAATTCTTCCTTTGCAACAACAACAACAACAAAATTCAGTTCTGTACATATATATTGTACCTAGGATATAGTATAAGATATTTAATATGTATGGGAATGCCTGCCATCTAGGGGAGGGGGTAGAGGGAAGGAGGGGAAAAACTTGGAACAGAAGGGAGTACAAGAGATAATGTTGTAAAAAAAATTACCTATGCATATGTACTGTCAAAGAAAATGCTATTATTATAAAAATTAATAAAAAATAAAATAAAATATAATAAAATGAGCATTATCTTTCAGGGAAGAAAGTGGCCTTTCAATGATATAGGTGAATTTTACCTATTTCTAATGAAAAAAACAGAACTGAACAAAAAATTTGCTCTCCAAAGTCAGAGCTCAAGAGAACCATAAAAAGGTAAAAAAGAAAGAATTCTTCAGAACTACATTTCTGTTATGGGTATACTTAGAGAATGTGGGTATAATCTGATTTTATTATAATAGGAAAAAGAAACTAGAAGTAGAAAGGGGATCGTACTGGAAGAAGAGGGAAAAGGAGATAAAATAAGGGAAATTACATTTCATGAAGAGGCAAATAAAACCTATTATAATTGAGGGAAAGAAGGGAGGGGGATGAGCATTGTATGAATCTTACTCTTATCAAAATTTGGCTCTAAGAGAGAATATCAGACATATTTGGTATCATAAAGAAACGTGTCACCTTTTAGGGAAGTAGAAGGGAAAGGGATAAGAAAGGGAAAGACTAATAGAAGGGAAAATAGAAGCATTAAGGGAAAGTTATAAAAAGGGGAGAGGGGCTAAAGGGGAGGACTGTTTGAGGGAGGTGGTCATCAAAAACAAAATACTGGGAAGGAGGGAAGGGGTATAGGAAAAAGAAAAGCATAACCTATGCTAAATAAGATAAGAAATACAGAATTAGTTATTATAACTGTGAATGGTAATGGGAAGAACTCCCCGATAAAACAGAAGCAGATACACACTGGATTAAAAGCCAGAATCCTACAATATATTGTTATCAAGAAATACATTTAAAGAACAGTGATACATACAGAGTGAAGGTAAAGGGCTGGAGAAGAATATATTATGTTTCAGGTGAGGGAGGGAAAAAACCAGGGGTAGCAATCCTCATCTTAGATCAAGTAAAAGCAAAGAAAGATCTAATTTTTAAAAATAAGGAAGGTAACTATATCTTGCTAAAGGGTACAAAAGATAATGAAGCAATATCAATTCTAAATATATATGCAGCAAGTGGCATAGCATGAAAATACCTAGAGGAAAAATTAAGAAAGATACAAGAAGAAGTAGATAGCATAGCCATACTAGTGGGCTATCTCAAAATTGCTATCTCAGAATTAGATAAATCAAACCACAAAATAAATAAGAAATAAGTTAAGGAGATAAACAAAATGTTAAAAAAGTTAGGTAAGATGGATCATTGGAGAAAATTAAATAGAGACAGAAAGGAGTATACTTTTTTCTCAGCATGGAATGTATACAAAAATTGACCTGTGTTAGGGCATAAAAACGTCAAAATCAAATACCAAAAGGCAGAAATAAGAAATGCATTTTTTCAGATAGTGATGCAATAAAAATTACATGCAATATAAGGCCAGAAGAAAATAGACCAATAATTAATTGGAAACTGAATAATCTCATCCTAAAGAATGAATGGGTGAAACAAAAATCATAGACAAAATTAATAATTTCATTCAAGAGAAATAATGAGACAATGCACCAAAATTTGTGGGATGCAGCCAAAGCAGTAATAAGATGAAATGTTATATCCCTAGATGCTTACTTACATAAAATAAAGAGAAAATCAATGAATTGAGCTTGCAACTAAAAAAGCTAGAAAAAAGAACAAATTTTAAAACTCCAATCAAATACCAAACTTGAAATTCTAAAAATAAAAGGAGAGATTAATAAAAATGAAAGTAAAAAAAAAACTATTGAATTAATAAATAAAACTAAAAGTTGATTTTATGAAAAAAACACAAAATAGATAAACCTTTTGTTAATTTGATTAGAAAAGAGAAAGAGGGAAATCAAATTGCTAGTCTCAAACATGCAAAGGGAGAACTTTACACCAATGAAGAGAAAATTAGAGCAATAATTCAGAGTTACTTTACCCAATTTTATGCCACTATATTTGATAACCTAAGTGAAATGGAGGAATATCTACAAAAATATAGATTGCCCAGATTAGCAGAAGAGGAAATAAATTACTTAAATAGTTCCATTTTAGAAAAATAAATAGAACAATCTATTAATCAACTCCCTAAGAAAAAATCCCCAGGACCAGATGGATTTACATGTGAATTATACCAAACATTTAAAGAACAATTAGCTCCAATGCTATACAAACTATTTGAAAAAATAGGGAATGAAGGGCTCCTTTCAAATTCCTTTTATGACACAGACATGGTACTGATACCTAAACCAGGTAGGACAAAAACAGAGGAAGGAAATTATAGACCAAACTCTCTAATGAATATTGATGCAAAAATCTTAAATAAAATATTAGCAAAGAGATTACAGAAAAGCATCCCCAGGTTATAATATACCATGACCAACTAGGATTTATACCA
Source organism: Sminthopsis crassicaudata (assembly GCF_048593235.1). Lineage (NCBI taxonomy): Eukaryota > Metazoa > Chordata > Mammalia > Dasyuromorphia > Dasyuridae > Sminthopsis > Sminthopsis crassicaudata. Next base: position 679,373,311 of record NC_133617.1, read on the forward strand.
GGAATTCAGGGGTGATTCAATATTAGTAAAACTATCAGTATAATTGACTGTATCAATAACCAAATTTACAAAAACCATATGACCATTTCAATAGATTCAGAAAAAGCATTTGATAAAATCCAATATCCATTCCTAATAAAAACATTTGAGAGGATAGGAATAAATGGACTTTTCCTTAAAATAGTCAGGAGCATATATTTAAAACCGTCATTAAGCATCATATGTAATGGGGGAAAACTGGAATCTTTACAGTAAGATCAGGAGTGAAACAAGGTTGCCCCACTTATTCAATTTTGTATTAGAAATGCTAGCCTTGACAGTAAAAGTTGAGAAAGAGATTAAAGGAATTAGAGTAGGTAATGAAGAAATCAACTCACTCTTTGAAAATTATATGATGGTATATTGAGGGAACCCCAGAAATTCTACTAAAAAGCTAGTAGAAATACTTCACAACTTTAGTAAAGTTGCAGGATACAAAATAAATCCACATAAATCCTCAGCATTTTAATACATCACTAACAAAATTCAACAGCAAGAGATGCAAAGAGCAGTTTCATTCAAAATAACTGCCAATAACATGAAATATTTGGGAATCTATATATCAAAGGAAAGTCAGGAATTATATGAGTAAAATTACAAAACATTTTCCACACAAATAAAGTCAGATTTAAATAATTGGATAGACATTCAATGCTCATGGATAGGCCTAGTGAATATAATAAAGATGACAATACTCCCTAAACTAATCTATTTATTTAGTGCTATACCAGACTCCCAAGAAATATTTTAATGAAAAAGTAGAAAAAAATAACAACAAAATTCATATGGAAGAACAAAAGGTCAAAAATTTCAAGGGAATTAATGAAAAAAAAGATCAAATGAAGGTGGCCTACCTGTATCTGATCTAAAACTATATTATAAAGCAGCAGTCACCAAAACCATTTGGTATTGGCTAAGAAATAGATTAGTTGATCAGTGGAATAGGTTAGGCTCACAAGACAAAATAGTCAATAACTATAGAAATGTAGTGTTTGAGAAACCCAAAGATCCAAACTTTTGGAATAAGAATTCATTATTTGATAAAAACTGCTGGGAAAACTGGAAATTAGTATAGCAGAAATTAGGCATGGACCCACGCTTAACACCATATACAAAGATAAGATCAAAATGGGTTCATGATAAAGAAGGAGATCATAACAAAGTTAGAGGAACATAACATAGTTTACCTCTCAGAGTTGTGGAGGAGGAAGGAATTTGTGACAAAAGAAGAACTAGAGATCATTATTGATCACAAAGTAGAAAACTTTGATTGTATCAAATTAAAAAGCCTTTGTGCAAACAAAACTAATACAAACAAGATTAGACGGGAAGCAACAAAGTGGGAAAACATTTTTAGTTAAAGCTTCTGATGAAGGCCTCATTTCCAAAATCTATAGAGAATTGACTGTACTTTATAAGAAATCAAGCCATTCTCCAATTGATAAATGGTCAAAGGATATAAACAGACAATTTCCAGATGATGAAATTAAAACTATTTCCACTCATATGAAAGAGTGTTCCAAATCACTATTGATCAGAGAAATGCAAATTAAGACAACTCTGAGATACCACTACACACCTGTCAGATTGGCTAAGACAGGAAAAAATAATGATAAATGTTGGAGGGGATGCGGGAAAACTGGAACACTGATACATTGTTGGTGGAGTTGTGAATGAGTCTCTCATTTTGGAGAGCAATCTGGAATTATGCCCAAAAGTTATCAAACTGTCCATACCCTTTGATTCAGCCGTACTACTACTGGGCTTATATCCCAAAGAAATACTAAAGAAGGGAAAGGGACCTGTATGTGCCAAAATGTTTGGCAGCCCTTTTTGTAGTGGCTAAAAACTGGAAAATGAATAGATGCTCATCAAGTGGAGAATGGTTGGGTAAAAAGTGGTATATGAATGTTATGGAATATTATTGTTCTGTAAGAAATGACCAGCAGATAGAGGTTTGGAGAGACTTGGAGAGACTTACATGAACTGATGGTAAGTGAAATAAGCAGAAGCTTATCATTATCATTATACACTTCAACAACATTATTGTATGAGGATGTATTCTGATGGAAATGGATATCCTCAACAAAGAGAAGATCTATTTCAGTTCCAATTGATCAATGATGGACAGAAACAGCTACATCCAGAGAAGGAACACTGAGAAATGAGTGTAAACTGTTTGCATTTTTCCCAAGTTATTTTTACCTTTTGAATCCAATTCTTCCCGTACAATAAGAGAACTGTTAGGTTCTGCACACATATATTTTATCTAGGATATACTATAACATATTTAACATGTATAAGACTGCTTGCCATCTAGGGGAAGGGATGGAGGGAGGGAAGGGAAAAATTGGAACAGAAGTGAATGCAAGGGATAATGTTGTAAAAAATTACCCATTTATATGTACTGTCAATAAAAAAGTTATAATTATTAAAAAAAAAGATGACAATACTACCTAACCTAATCTATTTATTTAGTGCTATAGTAATCAAATTCCCAAGAAACTATTTTACTGACCTCGAAAAAAATAACAAAATTAATCTGGAAGAACAAAAGGTCAAGAATTTCAAGGGTATTAATTTTAAAAAAAAGTATGTAGCCTAGCTGTGCCAGATATAAAACTATATTTTAAAGCATTGGTCATCAAAACCATTTGGTACTTGTTGAGGATATGGGAGCCACCTGCCAGTGGTTTCTAGATGTCTAACTCAGACCTATAGAATGGTTCTCTTAATATGAAAGGATGATGATGATCCAAGGAGACAAGCAATTGCTTGTTCTGACATCCACTGAGAGGCAGTTACATTGTCTGATTTCTCTACTCTTCTTGCCTCCAATTTGTTTCATTCCCAATCCACAAGGAACATCTGCATTAGTAAAGGATGCTTTGCTACTCCTCCAAGTGTTATTGTTAGGATTACTGGGTGTCTGGGGTGGGAGGATCAATAGCAGCAGAAGTTAGTGCTAGGCCTTTGAGATGGGTATTTGAAGGAGAAACAGGAGCTTTTACTCCTTTTGTGGTTGAAAAAATCCCCATCAATCTGTGGGGAAGAGACATTTTACAGCAGATAGGATTACAAATAAGCACTTCGGCTTTTTAGGCAGGGCTGCTGTTGAAGGCCTACCTGCACTTTCACCAGTTCCTATTCAGTGGAAAACTGATTCACCAGTGTGGGTAGAACAGTGGCCCTTAAGAAGTGATAAAATTCAGGCCTTATTAGACATAGTGCAAGAACAACTTGACCAAGGACACTTGCGGCCTTCTCTAAGTCCTTGGAATTCCCCAGTATTTGTGGTGAAAAAGAAATCTGGAAAATGGAGGATGATAACTGATCTAAGAAGAGTAAATGAACAGATGGAAACTATGGGAACTCTTCAGCCTGGACTTCCATCTCCTACTCAGTTGCCAAGAGAATGGCCTCTATGGGTTATAGACATTAAGGATTGTTTCTATTCTATTCCTCTAGATAAGGAGGATATGAAAAGATTTGCTTTTTCAGTGCCTAGTGTTAATTTGGCTGAGCCTTATAAAAGATATGAATGGACAGTTTTGCCACAGGGAATGAAAAACAGCCCTACTATGTGCCAAATGTATGTTGCAGCTGCTCTTGCTCCAGTAAGAAAAGCCTTTCCAAAAGTAATATTGTTACATTATATGGATGATATTTTGGGATGTGCACCTGAGGAACAAATGTTAGAGGCATGTCTACAAAGGACCATGGAAACATTAAAGTACTACAAACTGCATATAGCTACAGAAAAAATTCAAAGACATGCTCCTTTTCAATATTTAGGATATGAAGTATATCCTAAGGTGCTTACAGTACAAAAACTCTCCTTAAGAACAGAGAAGCTAAACACCTTAAATGACTTCCAGAAATTGATAGGAGATATCCAATGGATGCGTCCCGTGCTAGGCTTGACTACCTGTCAATTGCAACCACTATATGATATTTTAAGGGGAGACAGTGCTTTAAATTCACCACGCCAGCTTACAAAAGAAGCACAAAAGGCTTTGAGAGAAGTTGAACTGGCTTTATCCAATGTGGTTGAAAGAGTCACTCAAAAACCCTTGGAAATATCAGTTTTTGCTACAAAAGAGGCACCCACAGCAGTCCTTCATCAAGGAGACAGAGTGATTGAGTGGGTGAACCTCCCAGCACAACCAGAACAAAGCCTTACACCTTACCCAGTGCTTGTGGCTAGGATTTTATTAAAGGCTATTAAGAGAGTAACACAATTATCTGGGATAAGTCCTGAAAAAATATACACATTCTATACTAACGCACAGATTAATGTATGCTGTGAGAACATCCCAGAATGGCAAATTTTATTGGCCACCGCTCCAAATTTTGCACATGGATCTCCATTAAAGATTACCCGGCTACTACATAATTGGCGATGGATTTTTGAAGAAAAGGTTTCTAAGGTTCCTCTTAAAGGACCAACAATCTTTACAGATGCCTCCAAAGAAAATATTTGTGCCATATACTCTCATGATTTAACCATAAAGAGAGTAATCAGGACTCCTTTTCAATCCACTCAACAGAATGAATTATTTGCTATCATGCTAGCTCTCACTTATTACCCAGGAGACGTAAATATAATTACTGATTCAGCCTATTCAGTAGGTGTAGTACAAAGAATTGCCACAGCCCAAATAAAATTTGCAGCCTCCAATATTTATCAGCTCTTTAAGGAACTTCAAGAGCAAGTGAGAAAACATCCAGGCAAGATTTATATCTTGCATGTCCACTCACATAGTGGACTTCCAGGTCCCATTTTTGATGGAAATTCAAAGGCAGATAGCCTTCTAACCATGTTAGCTAGTAGTCCTTTATTTCAGGAAGCACAAGAATCTCATTCTAAATATCATCAGGCTGCTCGAGCTTTACGTTTACAATTTGGAATCACAAGAGAGGAAGCTAGGAGCATAGTAAAAAGCTGTACAGCTTGTCTTCCTTTCCATGCTCCTACACTCCCTCCAGGGAAGAATCCTCGTGGTTTGAGACCCAATGAAATCTGGCAAATGGATGTGACCCATTATAAATCTTTTGGTCGTCTATCTTTTATCCATGTAGTGGTAGACACCTTTTCAGGATTCACATTTGCAATGCCAGCAGCAAAAGAGACAGCCCGAGTGGTCACTGAATTCCTTATACAAGCTTTTGCAATTATGGGTGTGCCACAAGCAATAAAAACAGACAATGGACCTGCATATACGTCCAAACATTTTACACACTTTTGTGCACAGTATAAGATTTTACATACCACGGGCATACCCTTTAATCCTCAAGGGCAGGCAATAGTAGAGAGAAGAAACAGAGATATTAAGACACTCCTCCAAAAACAAAAGAAAGGGGGAGCCACAGGTAGCCCTAGGGAACTTCTAAATTTAGTTCTCTATACCATTAATTTTCTAATTTTTGACAAAGATGCGCTGGCTCCAGCAGACAGGTTTTATAACCCACCAGAAGGGCAGTGTCCAGTGAGAGCATCTCCACTGTCCTTAGATAATCGCCAGGTGATGTGGAGAGATCCAGAAAGTGGTGAATGGAAGGGACCAGATAGGTTAACTGCCTGGGGGAGAGGGTTTGCTTGTATTTCTTCAGCAGGAGAAGGAATCAGATGGGTGCCAACGAGTCATATTCGCCTTGTCCACCAGAGAGAGACAGAAAAAGAGAAAGACCTCAAAATAAAGGAGAAGATCTAAGAAACATCTTACACCGAAAGAGCATGGATAATAAAAAGACTGTTAAAGAACTTTAAAATCAGCAGGAATCATTGGACTTCCTCACACAAGATGAGACTAATGGACAATGGACTTATGGACATTTATAAATTTTCAATTTATGATTATTTGATTATGTTATATACTTCTAGCATGTGTTATGTTACTATGTTACTATATGCTTATGTAATTTATGTAATTATCTGTAATACTTCCCATATTGATGGATTTATGTTTCAAGGTCATTTATGTAATTATCTGTAATACTTCCCATATTGATGGATTTATGTTTCAAGGTCATGACTGTCCTATGTTCTAAATCAAAAGAAAAGGGGAGATGTTAGGATTACTAAGTGAGAACTGAGGTTGTCTGGACAGTGACAAGGTGAGAATTCAGGTTTTCTGGACAATTACAAGGTGAGAACTCAGGTTGACTTGATAGAGGGGGCAAGCTCATTGGCTGGGGTGGTTCTTCCCAGAAGCCCTTGCATTATCCCACGCCCATTCTCTGGGAGAATAAAAGAAGAGGACTCTCAGAGAAAGAAGAGACTCTGAATTGCATCAGGCTTGACGGAGCTCTCTGCAGGAAGGGAAGTCACTTCTTTGGACAAGAGTTAACAGCAACTGCCTGGAGACAACGGTTCATTACAGGAAGAAGAATCTGTCTGAGAGATTTGAGTAGACACAGCAGATCTCTTCCCAGAGAGCGATCCGGCAGCTTCTAGAGACGACAGCTCGCTACAGTTATGATTCACAGTTGTGGAGGTTCTTGGAGAATTGACCTCCCCCTTCATTTAGTCATGGTCCTTAATTCCCTATTTTTGATTTTATAGAAGCGTGATCATTTTCTCCCCCACAGCATGGTCAATAAGTTTGTGCATTAGCTGTTATCTAGGTCCCCATGCTAAGATATCTGAGTCTGGATGCTAAGGAGTACAAACAGCACTATAGCAGGTGTTGAATCTTGTAAGATATCATGGAGGCAAACTTTCAAACTGAGAAGAGGACTATAATCAGAACAGGCATTTTTCATAAGTCTCTCATTAGCGTCCTGGCTCAGCCCTTTGATGTATTGGCCCATTTAATTACCCCTACTAAAAAAAAAGTCTTAACAGGTCTCTTCTCCCTTTTCCTTCCCCACTAGTTACCAAAGGAACCTCTTGGGAGGATCCTAGTCACAAACAGCTCTCAGAAGCTGCTTCTTTGTTTCTTATTAGTCTTATGCAAATTAAGACAACTCTGAGATACTACCTTTCAAATTGGCTAAGATGACAGGAAAAGATAATGCCAAATGTTGAAGGTATATGGGAAAACTGGAACATTGATACATTGTTGGTGGAACTGAACTGATCCAACCATTCTGGAGAGCAATTTGGAACTATGCTCAAAAAGTTATCAAACTGTGCATACCCTTTGATCTAGCAGTGTTGTTACTGTGCTTATATCCCAAAGAAATCTTGGAGGGAAACGGACCCACATGTGCAAAAATGTTTGTGGCAGCCCTTTTTGTAGTCCAGAAACTGGAAACTGAATGGATACCCATCAATTGCAAAATGGCTGAATATGGTATATGAATGTTATAGAATATTGTTCTGTAAGAAAAAACCAATAGAATAATTTCAGAGAAGCCATGGGAGACTTACATGAACTGATTCTAAGTAAAATGAGCAGAACCAGGAGATCAATATACATGGCAACAACAAGACTATACGATGATCAATTCTGATGGGCATGGCTCTCTTCAAAAATGAGATAATTCAAACCAGTCCCAAATGTTCAGTGATTAAGAAAGCTATATACATCTAGAGAGAGGCCTGTGGGAACTGCGTATGGACCACAACATAGCATTTTCATACTTTCTGTTGATGTTTGCTTGCATTTTGTTTTTCCATCTCAGGTTTTTTTTTTCTTTCTAGATCTATAAATATGTGTGTGTATACATATATATTATATATATATATGACATATATATATATATTGGATTTAACATATATTTTAACATATTTATCACATATTAGACTATCTGCTATCTAGGGGAGAGGGCAGGAGGAATAAATTCTCATATTGTGTTTATCATGTATGTATATCTCATTCTGTAATTTAAGTCTACCATATCTCTGAAAGAAGATAGATGCTTCATCTTCATTCCTCTGAAATTATATTTATTATTACACTAATAAGTTTTAGTCTTTAAAATGGTTTCAAAATGGTCATTGTCTTTGTAGAAATTGTTCTCTTAGTTCTGTTCACTCTGCATTAGTTCACAAAAGTCTTTGCAATTTCCTTTCAAACTGCCCATTTCATCATTTTATTGACAATAATATTCTATCACAGTCATATAATATGAATTGCCATTTCATTTCCTAATAGATAAGTACCTTAGTTTCCAAAATTTTTGCTACTATGAAAAGATCAAATGTTTTTAGCAATATAACTTTGAATTAGTTAACTATACTTACCTCTCTAAGTCCAAATGCCCCCATCTTTATAATAGGAATAGCAATAACCAACAGGATAGTTATAAAGAAAATGCTTTGTGCTTTACAATTGTCAGCCACTCAGAATCATAGGACTGTAAATTTAGAACTAGAGGGGCCCTCAATGGCACCCATCATAATTTATTTTTACAGTTCAGGAAAGTAAACCTGTCAGGTTCCTTTTAACTTTAAAGCCATCTTCCTATGAAGCCTAACTTGTCCAGGGTCAAATTGGAAGCCTCTGATACATCTGCCATTCAAATTTTGGTCCTCTGATTCAAATCCAGTAGTCTTCTCATAAACTCAACCTGCCTTACTTGGATTAAAAATAAAATTAAATTTAACAGATTATCTATCAATCAGGCACATGAACTTATTTCATTTCTCTCATTTGATGCCTATCATTATTATTCTTTCTGGGGTAACATAAACAGTGCTTCTCTTCAAATACCCAAATTTTCCTGAGCTAATAAACAATCTCTTTTCTTCAGCCTTTTTAATCTCTCCTTGAGTCAATTTTGAATCTTTATCAAATTAAGACCCCCAATATGTAAATAACTTCCAAAAGGCCAATGAGTCATCTGTTATATCTTAGAAGCTAAGCCTTAAAGCTTAAAATTGCAATAAAATTTTTGGAATGCCTTCTTTTGTTGAGGCAATAAATTTTAGACTGGCATATTCATTATACGCTTTCAGGCATATCGGTGTTTCATTACAACCACTAATTCTTATGTATATTTAGTCAGTAATGATCAATATTTACCATCATATAGTGGTAAGGGTTGGCACAACACGATACATGTATGAATTCATTTATCTTTTGTAGATCAAAAGACTCTACAAGGCCTAATTCTACCCATCATGCTTTCTGGGCTTTATCAACAAATTACTTCATGCCCAAAATGAGATCATTTCAGTTTATTTATTAAATGCTTCCTCAGAACATAAATCTGATTTTGGAAGCCATCTCATAAACTGGCTAACTTAATCCTTCATTTTATACATGAGGAAAATTGAGCTCCAGGGAGTTCATGATATATCTAAGGTCACATAGTTCTCTGGACTCCAAAATAAAAGGACTGAAAGACTTTTGTTCCTATGCTCCTTTAGGACAGAGAGGTAGGAAGCTCAACTTTATTGTTTGCAGGATATTCTTCACATCTTTGGAATTCTCTGGAGTTTAATTTCTTGAAAAGAATAAAAAATTGGGACCAAGTAATCTCCAAAAACTCTTCAAAATGTAAATTTTGTAAACCTAGTATATATTCTCAATCTTTTCATAAATGAGAGCAGATTTTCCTCAATAAATAGAGATGAGTAATAATCAGGAATGGCTTGCATTTATCCTAATGAATTGGACTGAAACTTATGTAACACTGTGTACATAGAGAAATAGTATTTTAATCTAATAATCTATGTATACAGATGGCTTTGCCCTAGGCACTTTTTTCTTCTCTCTTATTTTTCTTGGTGATCTCACTAGCTCCATTGGATTGAATTATCATTTCTAAAATGAAGAATCAAATCTATGTATCCAATTCTAACCTCTTTCCTGATCTCACCCTTTAAATTCCCATTAAAATTAAAATGTCTGAAACTGAATTCATTATTTACAGACACATGCAAGAACACAAATACACACACACACACACACACACACACACACACACACACACACCCCTACCACAAATCCTCCCTCTTATTAAATTTCCTATTACTATTGAGGATCATAATATCTTCCCAGTCTGTTAGGCTCACAGCTTAGGTATTAACTTCAAGTCCTGATATTGTTTCATACACACATACACCCCTCCAATCTATTTCCAACTCTTATTGACTTCATCTTCAAAACATCTCCCCTATATTTCCTCTTCTTTCTTCTAATACTGCCAATACCCTGGTGCAGACCTTCATGTTGACTAGACATAATGCAATACTTAAAAATCCATGATTTCATCAGTCTGATAATTCATCCAAGGATATATATCCTGATCTCCTTACAGTGTAGCAGAAGTTTCCTGAATTACTATAACTAAAAAATAAAATTCTTTATCTCATAGATAACCCTCTGATTCACCACACTTAATTGTGGGGTTTCTCCCTTGAACAGTAACTGTGGGACTATTTTCAAGATCTTTTCAGCTTAGTAGAATTTGGTTGAGCCCATCTAGAATATTGTAGGTATCAGGATTATATCCATGCTATAATGAGGTATCATGAAAGGTCTTTAGGCAAGTCTCTTGCCTTTTGTGTCAGCAAAACAAAGTAGTTGATCTGTAGTTTCTATGATTCTTCCAGTTCTCCATCTATAGTCATTTAATCTCTAAGGTGAGAAAAGTTACTGCTTCCCAAGTGAACTTATTCTATATGTGGATAGTTTTAAGGACTGTCTTTACATTTCCATTTACAATTTCTATCTTTGTATCTTATGCTCTTCAGGGGCAAGAATAAGTTTAATTCTTTCATCTCATAGCCCTTCACATATGTGAAAGCAGCTATCACTTTCCATGGGTGGCACAGAATATAGAGCACTGTGCCTGGAATCAGTAAGACTCCCCTTCCAAAGTTCAATTCTGACCTCAGACACTTCTTAACTATGAGAACCTGGACAATCCACTTATCTCTTTTTGCTCCAGTTTCTACAATGTAAAATGAGCTGGAATAAGAAATGGCAAACTACTCAGTATCTCTACCAAGAAAACCCCAAATGGGGTCATAAAGAGTCAAACATCACTGAAAAATGACAGAACAACAAATCATTCCCCAATATCCCCATATCTTCTCTTCCCTAAGTATAAAATACCCTTAATTCTTTCAACCAATCTTAAAATACCATATTCTCTTCATATACTTGATAACTGCTTTGCACATACCCAAGCTTGTCAATATCCTTTCCAAACTGTGGCATCCACATTCTCTCTGAATATTCAGTCAATTGAATGAACACTTAATTTAGCATTTCACCTGACAAAACACACAAACACAGGCAGATTAATGTGAAAGACCATTTAGGGAGGGAGAAATTAGATCATTAACTTGTGAGTCAAATTCTCCTTTTTGCTATGCAAGGAGTAATGTATATAGTAATTGGGGAAAAATAGTGTGCTGCTTTGAATTCAGTGAGCTGTTAGATGATGAATCACATAAAGGCAGCAGCAGATGTGACAGAGAAGAAAGCACTGCTTAATTAATATATGCAATGTCACAATTATTCAGGAAATGAATATTTAAACTAAGAGAAGAAATGTGTTTAATGATGAAAAATAGGACTTCACTTAAATATGAAACTCCTCTTTTTATTTTAAATTATGTACTCCCTTGAGATAGCATTATTTCCCTAATATAAATTGTTTGCTTTGACTTAAATAAAAGTTTTGTTTTATCTTTTGATAAACCTCTTCCACATAGCCTTAATGAGGAATTTTTTTTAATAGTTTTTATTTACCAGATATATGGGTGGGTAATTTTACAACATTGACAATTGCCAAACCTTTTGTTCTAATTTTTCCCCACCTTCCCCCTCCCCAGATGGCAGGTTGACCAATACATGTTAAATATGCTAAAGTATAAATTAAATACTATGTATATATACACATATATATAAAGACACATATATACATGTCCAAACAGTTGTTTTGCTGTACAAAAAGAATCAGACTTTGAAATAGTGTGCAATTAGCCTGTGAAGGAAATCCAAAATGCAGGCAGACAAAAATAGAGAGATTGGGAATTCTATGTAGTGGTTCATAGTCATCTCCCAGAATTTTTTCACTAGGTGTAACTGATTCAGTTCATTACTGCTCTGCTGGAACTGATTTGGTTCATCTTATTGTTGAAAATGGCCACATCCATCAGAATTGATCATCATATAGTATTGTTTTTGAAGTATACAACGATCTCCTGGTCCTGCTCATTTCACTCAGCATCAGTTCATGTAAGTCTCTCCAGGCCTTTCTGAAATCATCCTGTCAGTCATTTCTTACAGAACAATAATATTTCATAATATTCATATACTATAATTTATTCAGCCATTCTCCAATTGATGGGCATACACTTAAGTTTCCAGTTTCTGGCCACTACAAAGAGGGCTGCCACAAACATTCATGCACATACAGGTCCTTTTCCCTTCTTTAAGATCTCTGCTGGGTCAAAGGGTATTCACCGTTTGACAACTCTTTGAGCATAGTTCCAAATTGCTTTCCAAAATGGCTGGATGTATTCACAATTCCACCAACAATGTATCAATGTCCCTGTTGTCCCACATCCCCTCCAACATTCCGCATTATCTTTCCCTGTCATTCTAGCCAATCTGACAGGTGGGTAGTGATATCTCAGAGTTGTCTTAATTTGCATTTCTCTGATTAATAATGACTTGGAGCTTCTTTTCATATGGCTAGAAATAGTTTCAATTTCTTCATCTGAGAATTGTCTGTTCATATCCTTTGACCATTTATCAATTGGAGAATGGGTTGATTTCTTAAAAATTAGAGTCAATTCTCTATAAATTTTGGAAATGAGGCCTTTATCAGAACCGTTGACTGTAAAAATGTTTTCCCAGTTTATTGTTTCCCTTCTAATCTTATCTGCATTAATTTTGTTTGTACAAAAACTTTTCAATTTGATACAATCAAAGTTTTCTACTTTGTGATCAATAATGATCTCTAGTTCTTCTTTGGACATAAATTCCTTCCTCCTCCACAAGTCTGAGAGGTAAACTATCCTATGTTCCTTTAATTTATTTATAATCTCATTCTTTATGCCTAGGTCATGAACCCATTTTGACCTGATTTTGGTGTACGATGTTAATTGTGGGTCAATGCCTAGTTTCTGCCATTTCATGTTTAATATTTGGTTGGGGGATTTTAATTTTGTCTTTTTCTAGCTTTTTAAGTTGCAAGCCCAATTCATTGATCTTCTCTTTCTCTATTTTGTTCAAGTAAGCCTCTAAAGATATAAAATTTCCCCTTATTACCGCTTTAACTGTATCCCACAAATTTTGATATGATGTCTCATCGTTGTCATTATCTTGAGTGAAATTATTAATTGTGTCTATAATTTTCTGTTTCACCCAAACATTAAGATGAGATTATTTAGTTTCAAATTACTTTTTGGTCTATTTACCCCTAACTTTTTGTTGAATGTAGTATTTATTCCATTGTGATCTGAAAAGAAAGCATTTACTATTTCTGCCTTCCTATATTTAATTTTAAGATCTTTATGTCCTAATATATTGTCAATTTTTGTATAGGTTCCATGAACTGCTGAGAAGAAAGTATACTCCTTTCTGTCCCCATTCAGTTTTCTCCAAAGATCTATCATACCTAATTTTCCTAATATTCTATTTACCTCTTTAATTTCTTTCTTATTTGTTTTGTGGTTTGATTTATCTAATTCTGAGAGTACAAGGTTAAGATCTCCCACTATTATAGTTTTGTTGTCTATTTCTTCTTGCAACTCTCTTAACTTCTCTTTTAGGAAGTTAGATGCTATACCACTTAGTGCATAAATATTTAGTATTGATATTGCTTCATTGTCTATGCTACCCTTTAGCAAGATATAGTTTCCTTCCTTATCTCTTTTAAGTAGATCAATTTTTGCTTTTGCTTGATCTGAGATAAGAATGGCTATCCCTGCTTTTTTTTACTTCACCTGAAGCATAATAGATTCTGCTCCAGCCTTTTACCTTTACTCTGTATATATCTCCCTGTTTTAAATGTGTTTCCTGTAAACAACATATTGTAGGGTTCTGACTTTTGATTCAGTCTGCTATCTGTCTCCACTTAGTGGGAGAGTTCATCACATTCACATTTACAGTTAAAATTACTAATTCTGCCATCATATTATCCCCAGATTATGCTTTTTTTTCCTTGCCCCCCTGAATACTTTCCCCAGTATTAAACTTATGTGCCCTACTTGTGTTATGCAGCCCTCCCTCTTTAGTATCCCTTCTTCCTCCCTTTATATCCCTTTCCCTTCCTTATACTCTTCCCTTTTTACTCTTTTCCTTTTCCCTTTTCCTCTCCCCCTTTTTCTAACTTGTTCTTCCAAATGATTTTTTTTTATTATTTCTTTGTCTGACCCTTTAACATTTTGATTGGGAAAGCGCTGATTCTAGAAATTAATTTTGGTAGTATTGTCATTTTTATGTAATTGATACTGTTGATCATTAGTTGTTAAGGATTTCTTTCATTGAATTGAAAGATTTTTGATTTTTTGATTGAATTGTATTTCCAACTTTATGTGGTATCTGAATGGTATCTTATCACTTAATTTAAGCAGAAGTGAACATTTATCTAGGATAATTCTCTAGCATTTCACTTGCATCTCTGATACATGTCAACTTTATTAAGTGAAAGATTTTAAAATAAAATATTGTACTTTTTTTTTTGCCAGGATTTTATTTAGATATATCATATTAGTATAAGGTTCTTTGTCCTTTCTTCATCCATCCCACTTTGGTATTTACAAATGGTTCAAATATAATTTCTGGGATTAAATTATTTAAGATCTCTATTTGGTGTTCTGTTAATTTTTTTCTAGTCCCTATTAACATTTTTAAAATTATCTCTAATGAATAATTATGCAAAAGAGTTAAAGCTATATTCTAACAGACTAAAAAACAATAATTTAACAGACAAGAATTAATATCTGAGAATACTCATCTCACATCCACTCACTTATCTTCCTCACTAACCTCCAAGATCAGAGAGAACAAAATTCAATCCATGGATTTATGCCTTGGGACTAATTCAGGGATTTAATTGCTGTTCCTATGTATCCCTGTTCCCCTAGGCACATTTCCAGTCTCTACTATCCCCACCCCTCCCCATCCCACCCCCATACTCCATTCTATCCCTACCCTCCCCCATGGTCTTATGGTCTACCCTATCATCCTGTTGCAATAAGCAATCTATCTTCTTCTCTACCCAGCTATATGATAATATAAAGGGGAAGAAAGGGACATCACTTTTTGTGAAGACCTTTAGATTAGGAAATCCTTGTCTAGAAATTTGGAGTATAAACTCTGTACAGATGACCCTCTTTCCTCCAAAACTCAAAAATGACATCAAACAGTAACTCAGACCAAGAAAAGAACTAAAGAACTGAGGAAACTGGAACTGGACCTTGGGAAAGGGATCAATGTGAATACTTGTTTTAGGTCTGAAAGAAAAGAGACTGGAATCAGCTTGAAGTTAGCCTCAAGACCCTAGATAGTACTAGACAGAAATATGGCAATAAGAAATAAAATTTCCAATGTAGAAGGAGACTAAAACAGCTTTGAGGTCCAAGCTTGGGGTAAATATACTAAAGAAGAGGAGAAATAAAGTGAGCAACAAAGGATTTAAGAAGGAAAAAACAAAAACACCAAAGATCTTGAGGAAGAAAATTCAGTGAAAAAGCAATAAAATAAGCAGACAAAACACTAAAATTAGAAGGGAAGATTACTTACAAAATGTTGAAGAGATTACAAATTTATATTTCAAGATAAAGGAGTTTAAGCTAATACCTGATGAATCACAGAACCCTGAGATTGCTAGGAGATCAAAGTACCATGACAGAATTTATAATCTGCATAACAAAAATAATTAGCAAAATAAAAAAAAAAATCTTGAATACATGATGGCAAGAAACTCAAAAGAAGTGAAATACAACAGATTGGATATGCATTGTTAGATAATCTACTATATCTTTTAAATGTTCATTTTTATAGAAATATAATGATATAGGAAGTTCTGGTGTTTCCTTTTGTTTCATCTCTATTGTAATTCCCTTTTTTTAATTTTTCTTCATTTGATTTTTTTTCCTCCTTTTTATCTGATTGGTTTAAAGGTTTATTAATTTTGTTGATCTTTTGAAAGAACTAGTGTTTAGTTTTATCTACTCTAACGAGTTGTAAAGTTTCCAATTTATCTATTTCTTTCTCATTTTCAAATTTTTCTCCTTTGTGCTTATTTTAATTTTGTTATCTTTTTGGCAATCTAGATTTTAATTGTATGTTCAATACATTAAACTTCTGTTTTTTTCTATTTTGTTCATGTATATTTTTAAGACTGCAATTTTCCTCTGTGGTTTGCTTAACTGTATCATAGAATATTTGCTATGTTAAAATTATAATTCTTTCATATAATTATTAAATATTTCTATACTTTGTTCTTTGACCCATTCATTATTTAAGATTTTAATCATGTAAGTCTCTTTTGCTGTTATTCTTGCATGAATTATTATTTTTATTTCATTATGGATTATGTATATTATCTCAACTTTTCTCTGTTTCATTTTATTGGATGGTTTTGTCAGTTTTCATGTATAGCTATGAAAATTATGCTTGTGATTTCTTCCATTTTTTGCCTTTAGTAATTAATTGATTTAAATCCCCTCCCTCTGTGAATTATTTCCCCATAGTTTGTTTTGCTTAAACTATTTAGATATATACTTATTTCCATGGAACCACTCCCCCTATGTATTTCCTACTCCCATTTGTCAAACTTGCTTTTAGTTTTTTGGAGGGAGACTCTTATAAAAGTTATTGCTTTCTTTTTCTTTGGATTTTCCCTTCTTTTTCTTTTCAGAGGTCCTCAAACTTTTTAAATAGGGGGCCAATTCACTGTCTCTCAGACTGTTGGAGGGCCAGACTATAATAAAAACAAAGCCTCACACTCTGTCTCTGCCCCTCAGCCCATTTGCTATAACCTGGCAGGCCACATAAATGTCCTCAGCAGGCTGCATCTGGCCCTCAGGCTGTAGTTTGAAAACCCAAGTCTTAGAGTAACTGACTTTGATTTTCCAATTTCAACCTTAGCTACCCAGATGGCTTCTAATGTTTTCTGCAATAATAAGCTATGGAGAAAACATGTTATTATTGTGATGGGGGAAAAGCTATTCAAAAGCACTGCTTTTGTATTTTATTTCTTGAGATACAAGGCTGAGTTCACTATGTATTTTGTGTCTAGACATAATTTCATTGGTATGGGAATATCTATTGGAGAAAAAAAATCTTTCCAATGAATATTGGCAATAATTCTACATGTTCTGATCATAGGAATTTCATAAGGAACCTAAATATTAAGTGCCTTACCTAGGTGTGAACCATTATCTCTAAAAAATTAAACTTAAAACTAGTTCTTTTTACCTTTGCTAACATCATTATCCATTAACCAGATAATCCCTCCAGGTGTTTAGAGATAGACCAAATTAGTACTTTCTCAACCTGGAGCATGGGTATTTTTTTGTTAAATCAAGAAAGTACAGTTCCCTACATTATCATAGTTGTACTACTAGCACAAGAAAAGTTTCTACTGTACTGAACCTACAATGGTGAAATTCAAGAACAATACTCTCAATAAGTGTTTATGCCTATACAAGGCAGCAAAGACAGACTGAAATCAAGAGCTGAACTGAATTTTAATCATCCTCTCTTGCCTGTAGAAGGTCACTTAAAACCCATCTTCAAGCATTTCTCATAACATAAGCCATAAGAATACTACTAGTATTTCCATGCGATTTAATGAAAAATAAAATTTCTGAGTTGAGAAGGATAATTATAGAAAAAGAAGGCTACATGGATCAAGGTAATTGCCCATCTTTATCAATAAAAGGATTTCTACACTGTGACTTCCCCACATTTGTTAGGATTCTTTCAAGGTGTTAAGTCAGTTATCTAATTTAGCATGACACTTAACAGTTCTCTAGTTCACTAATGTACTTAGTATTTATTAGAGTTCTACAAGATTCACATCTTTAAGAGAACATGTAGGACTTCTGGCCAAGATGGCAACATGGAGGCAGACAGCTGCTTGAGCTCCGCGTTTTCTCTCAGAACTTACTTCATGACAAACCCCAGAGTTAATGCTTGACCCAGAAAGAAATCCACAAATAATCACCAAGAGAAGACATCCTTGAAATTCGACAGAAAAGGTCTGTGTTTGCTCGGGGGAGGGTCAATCAGACTGGATGCAGACTGAGGGCAGGTAGCAAGAGCGAGACAGGCAGCTCACACAGCTCAGGGCCTAGGGGGAGGGGTATGATCTCTGCTGTTTCTGCAAAAAGGCTTTTACCCCACTGTGGATACTCAGTTTTGACAGTAAGCCAGGATCATTGGAGAGTGTGTAAACACCGGAGGTGAAGATTAAAACCTCGGAAAGCTAGTGTCTCTCAGAACCTGGCTACCCCCAAACCCCACCTGGACTGACTCAGTGCTTTCTCAGAGCCTCAGAGCGCAGATTCAGCAAAGCCATCGATGTCCTGTTAGTGCCTCACTGCTGCCCTCCCCCCCAGTCTGTAGAGGAAGCCCATTAATACCATCCAGCCCCATCCCCCCAAAAAAACAGACCAATTGTTTCTCTTGTCAATTTGTTTTCTTCCATTCCTGCTCTGACAAAATGAACAAAAAATTCAAAAGGGCTCTAACCATTGACAGCTTGTGTATGGAGAGAGAGCAGACTTCAAATACTGAGGAGACTAAAAACAGACTGTTCCCAGAGGAATACACTAAGGGGGATATGAGCTGCTTCTCAATACAAAAGAATCTCATAGAGGAAATCAAAAAGGCTCTCACAAGAGAGCTAGAAGAAAAATGGGAAGCTTGGCAAGAGAGCCTGGAGAAGTCATCCCACACATTTAAAGACAGAGTGGATAAAGAAATCAAATCATTGAGAAACAAGGTTAGTGAGCTGTAAAAGGTAAACAACTCCAAGGAAAACAGGATTAGTGAGCTGGTAAAAGAAAACAGCTCTCTAAAATTAAAATGGATAAAATGGAAAAAAATTCCATAGAAGATAAAAGCTCAATTGGACAATTACAAAAAGATATAAAAAAAGTGAGAGAAGAAAATACATCATTGAAAATTAGACTCGAACAAGTAGAAATGAATGATTCAAGGAGAAACCAAGAAGTAGTCAAGCAAAACCACAGAAATGAAACAATTGCAAAGAATGTCAAGTACCTTATTAGAAAGACAACAGACCTGGAAAACAGATCCAGGAGAGATAATTTGAGAATAATAGGACTCCTTGAAAACTGTGAGGAAAAAAAGACCTTGGACATTATTTTCGAGGAAATTATCAAAGAGAACTGCCCAGATGTTTTGGAATCAGAGGGTAAAATAGACATTGAAAAAATTCATAGATCGCTTACTGAAAGGGACCCGAAAATCAAAATGCCAAGAAATATAGTGGCCAAGTTCAAGGACCATCAGACAAAGGATAAAATACTGGAAGCTGCTAGAGAAAAGCAATATAGATATAGAAGAGCCACAATAAGGATAACCCAGGATCTAGCAGTGTCCACATTAAAAGAACAAAGGGCCTGGAACATGATATTCCAAAAGGCTAAGGAACTTGGTATGCAGCCAAGAATAACTCACCCAGCAAAAATGAGCATTGGTTTCCAGGGAAGAACATGGACATTTAACGAAATAAATGAATTCCATCTATTCTGGATGAAAAAACCAGACCTACATAAAATGTTTGATCTTCAAATAAATAACTCAAGAGATTTCTAAAAAGGTAAAAAGAAATCTTGAGAACTATACTACTGCCATAAGAATATGTAAAGAACATATGTATAATTTGTCCTAGAAACTAGAGGTAGAAAGGAAATTATATCATAAAAAAGGGTAAAGTGATGGTACTACATCTCATAAAGAGGCAAAAGTAACCTATTATATCTGAGAGAAAGAAAGGAGGGAGATGAACATAGTGTGTATCAATAGACATATTCGATTTATGGTGAAACTTCTTCCACTTCATTGAAAAGTGAGGGGGAAGGAGTAAGCTAAGGGGAAGGGAATACAGAAACTGAGGAAAAGGGGTAAAATAAGGGAAGTAACTTTAAGGTGGGGGAGGGATACTAAAAAGGGAGGGCTGTGAAAAGCAAGTGGTGTTCACAAGTTTAATACTGGGTAGGGGGGTAAGAAGGAATAAGCAGAGGTTAACAGGATGGCAAGCAATATAGAATTAGTCATTCTAACCATAAATGTGAATGGGGTAAACTCCCTCATAAAGAGGAAGCAGTTAGCAGATTGGATCATAAGTCAGAATCCTACTATGTGTTGTTTACAGGAAACACACCTGAAACAGGGTGATACATTCAAACTAAAAGTAAAAGGGTGGAGCAGAATCTACTATGCTTCAGGCAAAGCCAAAAAAGCAGGGGTAGCCATCCTCATCTCAGATTAAGCAAAAACGAAAATTGATCTAATTAAAAGATAGGAGGAAGGGCATTATATCCTGCTAAAGTGTAGCATCAATAATGAAACAGTATCAATATTAAACATATACGCACCAAGTGGGGCAGCATCTAAATTCTTAAAAGAGAAATTAAGAGAGCTGCAAGAAGAAATAGATAGCAAAACTATAATAGTGGGAGATCTCAACCTTGCACTCTCAGAATTAGATAAATAAAACCACAAAATAAATAAGAAAGAATTCAAAGAGGTAAATAGAATACTAGAAAAGTTTGATATGATAGATCTCTGGCGAAAGCTAAATGGAGACAGAAAGGAGTATACTTTCTTCTCAGCAGTTCATGGAACCTATACAAAAATTGACCATATATTAGGACATAAAAACCTCAAAATCAAATGGAGTAAGGTAGAAATAGTAAATGCATCCTTTTCAGACCACAATGCAATTAAAATTACATTTACTAAAAAGCCAGGGGAAAATAGACCAAAAAATAATTGGAAACTAAATAATCTTATACTAAAGAATGATTGGGTAAAACAGCAAATCATAGACATAATAACTTCACCCAGGAAAATGACAATAATGAGACATCATACCAAAATGTGTGGGATACAGCCAAAGCAGTAATAAGGGGAAGCTTTATATCTCTACAAGCCTACTTGCATAAAATAGAGAAAGAGAGGGCCAACGAATTGGGCTTACAACTAAAATTGCTAGAAAAGGAACAAATTAAAAACCCCCAGACAAACACAAAACCTGAAATTCTAAAATTAAAAGGTGAGATTAATAAAATTGAAAGTAAAAAAAAAACTATTGAATTAATTAATAAAACTAAAAGTTGGTTCTATGAAAAAATGAACAAAATAGACAAACCGTAGTAAACCTGATTTAAAAAAGGAAAGAGAAAAAGCAAATTGTTAGTCTTGAAAATGAAAAGTGAGAACTCACCAGTAATGAAGAAGAAATTAGAACAATAGTTAGGAGCTATTTTGCTCAACTTAATGCAAATAAATTTGATAACTTAAATGAAATGGAAGAATAACTTCAAAAATATAGCTTGCCCAGATTAACAGAGGAAGAAGTAAGTAGTTTAAATAGTCCCATCTCAGAAAAAGAAATAGAACAAGTTATTAACCAACTCCCTAAGAAAAAATCCCCAGGACCAGATAGATTTACATGTGAATTCTACCAAACATTTAAAGAACAACTAACTCCAATGCTATGTAAACTATTTGAAAAAATAGGGATTGAAGGAGTCCTACCAAATTCCTTCTATGATACAGACATGGTACTGATACCTAAACCAGGTAGATTGAAATCTGAGAAAGAAAACTATAGACCAAATTCTGTAATGAATATTGATGCTAAAATCTTAAATAAGATATTAGCAAAAAGACTTCAGAAAATCATCCCCAGGATAATATACTATGATCAAGTAGGATTTATACCAGGAATGCAGGGCTGGTTTAATATTAGGAAAACTATTAGTATAATTGACCATATTAATAATCAAATTAATAAAAACCATATGATCATCTCAATAGATGCAGAAAAAGCATTTGATAAAATCCAACATCTAAAAACACTTGAGAGTATAGGAATAAATGGACTATTCCTTAAAATAATAACGAGCATATATTTAAAACTGTCAGTAAACATCATATGTAATGACGATAAACTAGAACCTTTCCCTGTGAGATCAGGAATGAAACAAGGTTGCCCACTATCACCATTACTATTCAATATAGTACTAGAAACGCTTGCCTAGGCAATAAGAGCTGAGAAAGAGATTCAAGGAATTAGAATAGGAAATGAGGAAATCAAACTATCACTCTTTGCTGATGACATGATGGTATACTTAGAGAACTCCAAAGACTCTGCTAAAAAGCTATTAGAAATGATTCAGAATTGGGGGCGAATCCAAGATGGCGGAGAAGATACACAAGAGTCTGTGAACGTCCTTACTCCATCACAACCAATTAGATAAATCAGCCTCAGAAATAGTGCTGGACTGATAGAATCCACAAGGACTGGAAGCACGACTTACCAGCTGAAGAGAATCTGGAGTTTCAACAGAAAAGGTCAGTTCCCAGGGGAGGATGAAGAGAGGCCAGCACAGACGGCTGGGTGCTAGCACATTGCGCTGTTCGCGCTGGGAAGGGCTCTGGGATCAGAGAAGCCACTGATATAAAGGAATCTGGCACAGGCTGTTAGCTCTTCTCTGCTTATAATACAGCAGTTCAGAAGAGAAATCTAAACCACTTTAAAAATTCAAAGATAGATTAGATCTTCCCGGATCCTGGAGGTGACTCAGCAGATCTCAGCACAGTGGGTGTGGCCCCTAGCTCTCACCTGTGACTAGTTAAGAGATTGAGAAGTGGGCTGATAAGGCCCAAGGCAACACACACTGCCTGGCTCAGCTGAAGGCTGTAGAAGTCCCAGAGAAGCGGAACCTTTGAACTAGGGACCGCGGTTTCTGGCAGACACTTCCAGTTTGAGCGCAGGGGCTTCTCACGTCACCTGCTGCAGACATCCACGCCACACCGGGACACATAGGCTAGGCTTTGTGTCGCCTTTACTGTGCAGTCTCAAACCTCAGGGAAGCCGCTAGAACACAGCGCCCTCAAAGCACAGCAGTGCTGATCACCTCTGAGGCACTTCCAGGGAGGGGGTGGGGAACTATCTCCCAGAGCTCTTTCTTAACTCAGGTGCAGGAGCTGCTGCATCCATCCGGTCTGGGAGGAATCTGGTAAAGAAATAAATAAATAATTTCCTACCCTAGGGACAGACCCCAAAAGATTTTTTAAGTATGAGCAAAAAGCCAAGAAAAACTATAGATTCCTTCTACACAGAGAAAGAGCGGGTATCCAACCTCTAGGAAGTTAACAGCAGAAAGTCAGCAGATAACAACCTAAAGGGGAATGATTCCTGCCCCCCATCACATAACTCTCTCCTCGAAGAGACTATTAAAAAGCTAAGAGAGTTTGAAGAAAAATGGGGAAAGGAAAGGGAACCTATGATAGAGAATAACAACATCCTGAAATTGGAGTTGGAAAAAGTAAAGAATTCACAGGAGATGGAGGGAAACAAAATTTGTGAATTACAAAAGGTTAAAAAAATCACAGGAAAGTAGGATTTCTGAATTGGAAAAGATAAAAAAGTCTCAAGAAAATAGAATTTCTGAATTGTAAAAAGAAAATAATTCTCAAAAAAAATTAGGGAAATGGAAAAAAATTCAATAGAGCAAAATAATTCATTAAAAAACGAAATTGGGCATTTACAAAAAGAAATAAAAACTGTGAAAGAAGAAAATAACTCCTTAAAAGTCAGGATGGAACAAATAGAAATGAATGATTCACAGAGAACCCAAGAAAAAGTCAAACAAAACAAAAAAAAAAAAAAAAAAAATGAGAAGCTGGAGAATAACGTCAAATACTTACTGGGAAAATCTATAGACCTGGAAAATAGATCTAGGAGAGATAATCTGTGGATCATTGGACTTCCCGAAAACTATGACCAAAAAAAGAGCCTAGACTCTATTTTACAGGAAATTATCAAAGAGAACTATCCAGAGATAATAGAAACGGAAGGGAAAGTAGATGTGGAAAGAATTCATCAAACTCCTTCTGAAATAGACCCTAAAAAAAGAACACCATGGAATATTGTGGCTAAGCTGCAGAATTACCACACAAAGGAGAAAATCTTGCAAGCAGCTAGAAAAAAACAATTTAAATACCAAGGTGCCATAATAAGGGTCACTCAAGATCTGGCTGCCTCCACATTAAAAGATAGAAGGGCCTGGAACCTGATATTCCATAAGGCAAAAGATCAAGAATTACAACCAAGAATGAACTACCCAGCTAAGTTTAGCATCTTTTTCCATGGAAGAAGATGGTCATTCAATGAAATAGAGGAATTCTATATGTTTCTAAGAAAAAAACCAGACTTAAACAAAAAATTTGATCTACATCCACAAGACTGAAGAGAAACAGAAAAAGGTACACAGAACCCTTGAGAACTGTAACTCTGTTGTGGGTATAGAAAAAGTACTCAAGGATAATTTGATTTTACTGATATAAAAGAAAAAAGGGGGTGTGGAAGGAGGTCGTTTCAGGAAAAGGGGAAGGAATGATAAAAAGAGGGAAACTACATCCCAGGAAGAGGCATAGAAAATACACCATACCTGAGGGAATTTAGTGAGGGGGAGAATCATTGTGTGAATCTTACTCTCATCAGAAGAGGCTCAAAGAGTAAATAATTGACATATTTGTTTTTCAGAGAATTTTCTCTCACCTCTTTAAAAGGGGGGAGAGGAAAAAGGAAAAGGAAAAGGAGAATAAGTGAAGGGACTTGGAGGGAGGGGGGAGGGATACTAAAAAAAAGGAAGGGCTGTGCATCACAAGGGGGGTCTATAAATTAAATATCGGGGAAGGGGATAAGGGGGGTCAAGGGAAAAAGCATAATCTGGTGATAATATGAATGCAGGAAATACATACATTTTAACATTTAAAATACATTTTAACTGTAAATGTGAATGGGATGAACGCTCCCATCAAACGGAGACGGATAGCAGATTGGATCAAAAATCAGAACCATACAATATGTTGTCTGCAGGAAACACACTTAAAGCAGGGAGATACATACAGAGTAAAGGTAAAAGGTTGGAACAGAGCCTGTTATACTTCAGGTAAAGCCAAAAAAGCAGGGGTAGCTATCCTTATCTCAGATCAAGCAAAAGCAGAAGTTGATCTAGTTAAAAAAATATAAGGAAGGAAACTATATCCTCCTGAAAGGTAACATAAATAATGAAGCCATATCAATACTAAACATATATGCACCAAGTGGTATAGCATCTAACTTTCTAAAGGAAAAGTTAAGAGAATTGCAAGAATAAATAGACAGTAAAACTTTAATAGTGGGAGATCTCAACCTTGCACTCTCGGATTTAGACAAATCAAACCACAAAACAAATAAGAAAGAAATTTAAAAAGTAAATAGAACATTAGAAAAACTAGGTATGATAGACCTTTGGAGAAAACTGAATGGCAATACAAAGGAATATACTTTCTTCTCAGCAGTTCATGGATCCTATACAAAAATAGACCATATATTAGGACATAAAGATCTCAAAATTAAATGTAGGAAGGCAGAAATAATAAATGCCTTCTTCTCAGATCACAATGCAATAAAAGCTACATTCAGTAAAAAGTTAGGAGTAAATAGACAAAAAAGTAATTGGAAAATGAACAATCTCATCTTAAAGAATGACTGGGTGAAACAGCAAATTATAGAAACAATTAATAATTTCACCCAAGATAATGACAATGATGAGACATCATACCAAAATCTGTGGGATGTAGCTAAAGCAGTAATAAGGGGAAATTTTATATCTTTAGAGGCTTATTTGAAGAAAATAGAGAAAGAGAAAATTAATGAATTGGGCCTGCAACTTAAAAAGCTAGAAAAAGACCAAATTAAAAACCCCCAACCAAAAATTAAACTTGAAATACAAAAATTAAAAGGAGAAATCAATAATATTGAAAGTAAAAAAAACTATTGAATTAATAAATAAAACCAAGAGTTGGCTTTATGAAAAAACCAATAAAATAGATAAACCTTTGGTAAATTTGATCAGAAAAAAGAAAGAGGAAAATCACATTGTTAGTCTTACAAATGAAAAGGGGGATCTTTCCACCAATGAAGAGGAAATTAGAGAAATAATAAGGAGTTACTTTGCCCAACTTTATGCCAATAAATTTGATAACTTAAGTGAAATGGATGACTTCCTCCAAAAATATAGGCTCCCTAGATTAACAGAGGAGGAGATAAATTGCTTAAATAGTCCCATTTCAGAAAAAGAAATAGAACAAGCTATTAATCAACTCCCCAGGAAAAAATCCCCAGGGTCAGATAGATTCACATGTGAATTCTACCAAACATTTAAAGAACAATTAGCCCCAATGTTATATAAAGTATTTGAAAAAATAGGGGATGAAGGAGTCCTACCAAACTCCTTTTATGACACATACATGGTACTGATACCTAAACCAGGTCGATCAAAAACTGAGAAAGAAAATTATAGACCAATTTCCTTAATGAATATTGATGCTAAAATCTTAAATAAGATATTAGCAAAAAGACTTCAGAAAATCATCTCCAGGATAATACACTATGATGAAGTAGGATTTATTCCAGGAATTCAGGGCTGGTTTAATATTAGGAAAACTATTAATATAATTGACCATATTAATAATCAAATTAATAAGAACCATATGATCATCTCAATAGATGCAGAAAAAGCATTTGACAAAATCCAACATCCATTCCTACTAAAAACTCTTGAGAGTATAGGAATAAATGGATTATTCCTTAGAATAATCAGGAGTATATATTTAAGACCTTCAGTAAGCATAATATGCAATAGAAATAAACTGCAACCTTTCCCAGGAAGATCAGGAGTGAAACAAGGTTGCCCACTATCACCATTACTATTCAGTATAGTACTAGAAACGCTAGCCTCGGCAATAAGAGCCGAAAAAGAGATTCAAGGAATTAGAGTAGGAAATGAGGAAATCAAACTATCACTCTTTGCAGATGACATGATGGTATACTTAGAGAACCCCAAAGACTCTGCTAAAAACCTATTAGAAATAATTCAAAATTTCAGCAAAGTCGCAGGATACAAAATAAATCCACATAAATCCTCAGCATTTTTATATATCACTAACAAAATGCAACAGCAAGAGATACAAAGAGAAATTCCATTCCAAACAAATGTTGAGAGTATAAAGTATTTGGGAATCCATCTACCAAAGAAAAGTCAGGAATTATATGAGAAAAATTACAAAACACTTGCCACAAAAATAAAGTCAGATTTAAATAATTGGAAAGACATTCAGTGCTCTTGAATAGGCCGAGCGAATATAATAAAGATGACAATACTCCCCAAACTAATCTATTCATTTAGTGCTATACCAATCAGACTCCCAAGAAACTATTTCAATGACCTAGAACAAAATTCATATGGAAGAATAAAAGGTCGAGAATTGCAAGGGAACTAATGAAAAAAAAAGTCAGAGGAAGGTGGTCTAAGTGTACCTGATCTAAAGCTATATTATATAGCAGCAGTCACCAAAACCATTTGGTATTGGCTAAGAAATAGACCGGTAGATCAGTGGAACAGATTAGATACAAAGGACAAAAAAGGGTAAATCTATAGCAATCTAATCTTTGACAAACCCAAAGATACCAACACTAGGGATAAAAATTCATTATTTGGAAAAAACTGTTGGGAAAACTGGAAATTAATATGGCAGAAATTAGATATGGATCCACACTTAACACCATATACCAAGATAAAATCAAAATGGGTCCATGATTTAGGCATAAAGAGTGAGATAATAAATAGATTAGAGGAACAGAGGATAATCTACCTCTCAGACTCTTGGAGGAGGAAGGAATTTATGACCAGAGGAGAACTAGAGATCATTATTTATCACAAAATAGAAGATTTTGATTATATCAAACTTAAAAGTTTCTGTACAAACAATACTAATGCAAACAAGATTAGAAGGGAAGTAACAAATTGGGAAAATATTTTTAAAAGCAAAGGTTCTGACAAAGGTCTCATTTCCAAAATATACAGAGAATTTACTTTAATCTATAAGAAACCGAACCATTCTCCAATTGATAAATGGTCAAAGGATATGAACAGACAATTCTCAGATGAAGAAATTGAAACTATATCCACTCATATGAGTGTTCCAAATCACTACTGATCAGAGAAATGCAAATTAAGACAACTCTGAGATACCACTACACACCTGTCAGATTGGCTAAGATGACAGGAACAAATAATGATGAATGTTGGAGGGGATGTGGGAAAACGGGGACACTAATACATTGCTGGTGGAGTTGTGAAAGAATCCAGCCATTCTAGAGATCAATTTGGAACTATGCCCAAAAAATTATCAAACTGTGCATACCCTTTGACCCAGCAGTACTACTACTGGCCTTATATCCCAAAGAAATACTAAAGAGCGGAAAGAGACCTGTATGTGCCAAAATGTTTGTGGCAGCTCTTTTTGTTGTAGCTAGAAACTGGAAGATGAATGGATGTCCATCAGTTGGAGAATGGTTGGGTAAATTATGGTATATGAAGGTTATGGAATATTATTGCTCTGTAAGAAATGACCAGCAGGAGGAATACAGAGAGGCTTGGAGAGACTTACATCAACTGATGCTGAGTGAAATGAGCAGAACCAGAAGATCACTGTACACTTCAACAACAATACTGTATGAGGATGTATTCTGATGGAAGTGGAAATCTTCAACATAAAGAAGATCCAACTCACTTCCAGTTGATCAATGATGGACAGAGGTAGCTACACCCAGAGAAGAAACACTGGGAAGTGAATGTAAATTGTTAGCACTAATATCTGTCTGCCCAGGTTACATGTACCTTCGGAATCTAATGCTTATTGTGCAACAAGAAAATGGTATTTACACATATGTATTGTATCTAGGTTATATTGTAACACATGTAAAATGTATGGGATTGCCTGTCATCGGGGGGAGGGAGCAGAGAGAGGGGGGGGATAATTAGGAAAAATGAATACAAGGGATAATATTATAAAATATATATAATAAATAAAAAAAGAAAAAATAAATAGAATAAGGGGGGAAATTCTTAACATAAAAAAAAAGAAATAATCCAGAATTTTAGCAAAGTTGCAGGATACAAATAATTCCACATAAATCCTCAGCATTTTTATACATTAACAACACAATCCAACAGCAAGAGATACAAAGAGAATTTCCATTCAAAATAACGGTCGATAGTATAAAATATTTGGGAATATATCTACCAAAGGAAGTCAGGAATTATATGAGCAAAACTACAAAACACTTCCCACAAAAATAAAGTCAAATTTAAATAATTGGAAAGACATTAAGTGCTCTTGGATAGGCCGAGCAAATATAATCAAGATGACAATATTCCCTAGACTAATCTATTTATTTAGTGCTATACCAATCAGACTCCTAAGAAACTATTTTAATGACCTAGAAAAAATAACAACAGAATTCATATGGAACAACAAAAGGTCAAGAATTTCAAGGGAAGTAATGAAAAAAAAAATAAATGAAGCTGTTCTAGCTGTACCTGATCTAGAACTGTATTATAAAGCAACAGTCACCAAAACCATTTGGTATTGGCTAAGAAATAGACTAGTTGATCAGTGGAATAGGTTAGGTTCACAGGACAAGATAGTGAATAAAAATAGCAATCTAGTGTTTGACAAACCCAAACCTCCCAACTTTTGGGATAAGAATTCATTATTTGACAAAAACTGCTGGGAAAA
This sequence comes from Sminthopsis crassicaudata, assembly GCF_048593235.1. Classification (NCBI taxonomy): domain Eukaryota; kingdom Metazoa; phylum Chordata; class Mammalia; order Dasyuromorphia; family Dasyuridae; genus Sminthopsis; species Sminthopsis crassicaudata. The sequence continues at coordinate 679,403,106 of NC_133617.1, forward strand.
GTGGAAATTAGTATGGCAGAAACTAGGCATGGACCCATATTTAACACCACATACTAAGATAATATCAAAATGGGTCCAAGATTTAGGCATAAAGAACAAAATCATAAATAAATTGGAGAAAAATGGGATGGTTTACCGCTCAGACTTGTGGAGGAGGAAGGAGTTTGTGTTCAAGGGAGAACTAGCAACCATTATTGATCACAAAATAGAACATTTTGATTACACCAAATTAAAAAGTTTCTGCACAAACAAAACTAATGCAAACAAGATTAGAAGGGAAGTAACAAATTGGGAAAACATTTTTACAGTTAAAGGTTCTGATAAAGGCCTCATCTCCAAAATATACAGAGAATTGACTTTAATCTATAAAAAATCAAGCCATTCTCCAATTGATAAATGGTCAAAGGATATGAACAGACAATTTTCAGATGATGAAATTGAAATGATTTTCACTCATATGAAAGAGTGTTCCAAATCACTATTGATCAGAGAAATGCAAATTAACACAACTCTGAGATATCATTACACACCTGTCAGATTGGCTAAGATGACAGGAACAAATAATGATGAATGTTGGAGGGGATGTGGGAAAACTGGGATACTAATACATTGTTGGTGGAGTTGTGAAAGAATCCAACCATTCTGGAGAGCAATCTGGAATTATGCCCAAAAATTTATCAAAATGTGCATACCCTTTGACCCAGCAGTGTTACTCCTGGGCTTATATCCCAAGGAAATATTAAAGAAGGTAAAGGGACCTGTATGTGCCAAAATGTTTGTGGCAGCCCTTTTCGTAGTGGCTAGAAACTGGAAAATGAATGGATGTCTATCAATTGGAGAATGGTTGGGTAAATTATGGTATATGAATGTTATGGTATATTATTATTCTGTAAGAAATGACCAACAGGAGGAATACAGAGAGGCTTGGAGAGACTTACATCAACTGATGCTAAGTGAAACGAGCAGAACCAGAAGATCATTATACACTTCAACAATGATACTGTATGAGGATGTATTCTGATGGAAGTGGATATCTTCAACATAGAGAAGAGCTAATCCAATTCCAATTGATCTATGATGGACAGAATCAGCTACATCCAGAAAAGGAACACTGGGAAATGAGTATAAACTGTGAGCACTGTTTTGTTTTGTTTTGTTTTGTTTTGTTTTGTTTTGTTTTGTTTTGTTTTGTTTTGTTTTTCTTCCCAGATTATTTTTAGCTTCCGAATACAATTCTTCCTTTGCAACAACAACAACAAAATTTGGTTCTGCAAATATATATTGTACTTAAGATATACTATAAGATATTTGATATGTATGGGAATGTCTGCCATCTAGGGGAGGGGATGGAGGGAAGGAGGGGAAAAATTTGGAACAGAAGGGAGTACAACAAATATTGTTGTAAAAAAAATAATTACCTATGAATATGTACTGTCAAATTATAACATTCAATCAAGAGAGAAATCTACATTATATGTATGTCATATCAATTTGTATATGTGTATATAAAATCTGTATATATGTATTATATATATGCGTGTATATGTATATTTGTATGTGTCTGTGTGCATATGTATAGATAAATATATCTCTGCTTAACTGCAGCCTGCTTGGGAGAAGTCTGAGGAGACAAGGGAATGTTATAATTATAAAAATTAATAATAATTTTTTTTAAAAGAGAACATGTATAAGCTAGGAGCCTCAAATAGGATACACTCCGGGAGATTCATAAGCCAGGATTCAGTTGAGGAGATTTAGCACAAGCCAGTGAAGTCAGTCCAGCAGAATGAAGGAAGACAGAGAAGTGGTGGCAGGCTGTCCTGTGGAGAACACTGAAACCAAGATCTGGAAGGCCTCCAGAAAAGCTAGCTGGGCCCTAAATGAAGAGATAAGATTTCGAAGGAGACAATAAAGGATTGGGACCTTAACTCCTGGTTTCTTTTGGGGAGATTATGCTCAACTGAAAGGAAGGCTGCTCCCAGAAGCCCCCCAAGAAACCTGCTCCCAGAGAACAATACATTTTAGAGAAGAACATTACACATATTGATGATGATAAAAACAATAACAGTATCTGTCAAACTAAAGTATCTGAAGCACTTTACTTATAGTATCTTATTTGATAAATTTTAAATATGTGTAACACATTCTAAGATTCACCGATACAATCAAGCCATAAGTAACATCCTAATTTATACATAGACAGATATTTTAATTAGCTATTGATATTTCTTTTTGAATTCTAAGATACTAGTGTAAAAGAACAACACATTCCTAGAAGCTACTGTTACAACTTTGCTACTGTTTGTGAATATTTCCAACTAGAATTCCACTTGTAGAAAGGGAAGGAAGTTAAATTGTATTCTTCAATTTTAAATAAATTAGCAAAATGGAGTTTAGTCTAGAAGATGTCATTCAATTAATTCCTATGGGTTTAATTATATTTGTGTAGCAATTTTATAGAAGATGTTGTTAACTGTATAGGATCTTAGTCCCTCATGCAAACCCTGACTTTATACTTTACTATCTAAGAAGAATCATTTTTTTAAAAAAGGAAATTTCAGTTACCTCTTGTAGGTAATAGTAGGATGAAAAAACGTAATATAGAATATCAAAAGGGCACTAGATTAGTAATTCTAGAACTTCAAGACATGATTGACACTAATTGATTGTGTAACTTTTATCCAAACTGAATAAAAAAATCTGGGCCTCAATGCCTTCATCTGTAAAATGGAGAAAAATAACATTGGTTCTATCTACTTTATGAGATTAAAGAATCAAATGAAAATATATACAGATTCCTTTTCAACTATAAAGAGATAAATTCTTTAGCAAACCAACAATCTCATCCATATTGGTATTTCCCTCAAAAGTACAAATTCCAATTGATCCACACCTTATCCTGAGTAATTCTTAACCAGATCTTACCATCATCATGTGTATTTTCCTACAGGTCTTTTGATAATATATGTGGAACTATATATCTCTTGTCCCTCACTCCTGCTACAAATAAATAATATGTATTTAGTTATTTAAAATCTGCAAATCTCTTTTCTTTTTTTAATGTATTTTTCAATTTCTTTAAAATTACAAGATGAGAAAAAAATAGAGAAAGAAACTCAAAAAAGAAAAAAAAAAAAAAAGGAAAACAACAGCAGCAAAAAAAAAAAAAAAAAAAAAAAAAAGCATTGTCAGATGCCCAGGAGAACATCAGGGAAGATTCAAAATATGTAACAACAAATTTCATTTCAAGAAAGCATATATAGAAGAGGTATTCACATCTGTTCATATTTTTTTTATTTCCTTATAGGTTTCTTTTTCTTTTCTGCTGTGCACTTTTTTATTTTATTACTTTTCCCTTGTCTCCTCAGACTTCTCCCAAGCAGGCTGCAGTTAAGCAGAGATATATTTATCTATACATATGCACACAGACACATACAAATATACATATACACGCATATATATAATACATATATACAGATTTTATATACACATATACAAATTGATATGACATACATATAATGTAGATTTCTCTCTTGATTGAATATTTTCTTTAGTTTTAATTTCTCTGAGATCAATGTTTCAATCCCTACATTTTTAAAATAAATTTTACTCCTGATCATTATGTTTGTGTCTTATTTCCTATCCTGATAACTCATTTATTTTAATTCTACTCTTCAATTTGCCTACCCTAAAGGACTCCCTCCACCCCACTCCATGGATCCCTCTCATGTTCTCCTTACATCCTTTCCCTCCCTCTTTATCCTGTTTCTATTAATCTACACACTTATATCATTTTCACTGATTTATACAACCTCCTGTAACCTATCTTATCCTATTACTTTCTCTCTTATTTCTTTATAAATTCTGGGGGAGGATGCTATACTCTTCTAAGCATATATGTGTGTATGTATATGTGTGTGTGTATATATATGTATGTATGTATGTATGTATGTATGTATTATTCCCTCTTTAACTCATTCCCAATCCAATTAGGTTTTCAGAAGTAACAGCCCTCCCCCCTCACTTAATACCTCTGAGTCAATTCTTCTTCTGCACTTCATTTGTATAGCATAATCACCATTTTTACCTTTTCTTAGACAGTGTTGCTTTTTAGAGTTACATCATACTCAGTTCTACCCCAATTGTCTTTTGGATTAGTCAATTAATAATGTCAGTTTTAAACATACAGTTTACATTCTCATGTATAAAACATAAAATGTGTCCTTACTAAGCCTTTAAGTTTAGTCTTTGGTGTGGCTTTTATATGTTATATTTTATATTGAGTTCAGATTTGTTTGAGACAAAATGCTGAAAACCTGAGAGTTCATTGAATTTTTTTTCATTTTTAATTAATTTTATAATTATAACATTTTTTGACAGTACATACCCATAGGTAATTTTTTAACAACATTATCCCTTGTACTCCCTTCTGTTCCGAATTTTCCCCTCCTTCCCTCCACCCCCTCCCCTAGATGGCAGGCTTTCCCATACATATTAAATATGTTATAGTATAACCTAGATACAATATATATGTGCAGAACCGAATTTTGTTGTTGTTGTTGTTATTGCAAAGGAAGAAATGAATTTGGAAGGTAAAAATAACCTGGGTAGAAAAACAAAAAATGCTAACAGTTTACACACATTTCCCAGTGTTCCTTCTCTAGGTGTAGCTGATTCTGTCCATCATTGATCAATTTGAATTGGATTAGCTCTTCTCTATGTTGAAGATATCCACTTCCATCAGAATATATCCTCATATAGTATTGTTATTGAAATGTATAATGATCTCCTAGTTCTGCTCATTTTACTCACCATCAGTTCATGTAAGTTTCTCTAAGCCTCTCTGTATTCATCCTGCTGGTCATTTCTTACAGAACAATAATATTCCATAACATTCATATACCATAATTTACCCAACCATTCTCCAATTGATGGACATCCATTCATTTTCCAGTTTCTAGCCATTACAAAAAGGGCTGCCACAAACATTTTGGCACATACAGGCCCCTTTCCCTTCTTTAGTATTTCCTTGGGATATAAGCCCAGGAGTAGCACTGCTGGATCAAAGGGTATGCACAGTTTGGTAACTTTTTGGGCATAATTCCATATTACTCTCCAGAATGATTGCATTCTTTCACAACTCCACCAACAATGCATCAGTGTCCCAGTTTTTCCACATCCCCTACGACATTAATCATTATTTGTTCCTGTCATCTCAGCCAATCTGACAGGTGTGTAGTGGTATCTCAGAGTTGTCTTAATTTGCATTTCTCTGATCAATAGTGATTTGGAACACTCTTTCATATGAGTGAAAATCATTTCAATTTCATAATCTGAAAATTGTCTGTTCATATCCTTTGACGATTTATCAATTGGAGAATGGCTTGATTTCTTATAAATTAGAATCAATTCTCTGTATATTTTGGAGATGAGGCCTTTATCAGAATCTTTAACTGTAAAAATGTTTTCCCAATTTGTTACTTCCCTTCTAATCTTGTTTGCATTAGTTTTGTTTGTACAAAAGCTTTTTAATTTGATGTAATCAAAATTTTCTATTTTGTGATCAATAATGATCTCTAGTTCTCCTTTGGTCACAGATTCCTTCCTCCTTCACAAGTCTGAGAGGTAAACTATTCTATGTTCCTCTAATTTATTTATGATCTCGTTCTTTATGCCTAAATCATGGACCCATTTTGATCTTATCTTAGTATGTGGTGTTAAGTGTGGGTCCATGTCATTGAATATTCTTTTTTCATTCAATATACTTAATTTTGCTGAATATAATATTTCAGCCACAACACTAGTTCTTTCAATTGTCAATATATTATATTCCAGGACCTGTGATCTTTAATTGCAGTTGCTGATAAATTCAGTACAATTCTTATTGTAGACCTAGCATATTTGAATTGTTTTGTTGTTATAAGTTTTTGTCTTTGATCAGAGGGGTTTCAAAATTTAGCAATTATATTTTCTTTGCAAGATCTCTCTAAGGTGGTGATTGGTGGGGGTTTTCCTATTTCTACTTTCCCCTCTATCATTTTAGGGTAATTTTTTAAATTATTTCTTGTATTATTGTGTCAAGGTTCAATTTTTGGCCATAATTTTCAGGTAGTCTGATCATTCTCATGTTTTCTCTTAATATGTTTTCCAGATCTGTTGTTTTCCTTATGGGGTTTTTTCATTCTTTGGTTTGGTATTTCTTGATCTCTTATAGCTTCATTGGTTTCCCCTTGCCCAAATACTAATTAGCAAAGAATCAATTTCATTTTTAAGACTGTGGATATCCTTTTCTAGTTGGTTAACTTTTTTTTCATGTTTTTTCTTCAATGATTCCTTTTTTTGTTTACTCAGTCTCTCATTTTTTAAAGTCTTTTTGAGTTCTATAAATTCTTTTTGGGTAGATAACAATTAAATATTATTATTTGGGGTAAGAGAGGTTTTCTGTTTTGTTGCTGTCAAATTGTTGTTGTTATTGTTGTTTTACTTCATTGGCCTCCTTTGAAGATGAGCCTTCCCAATGAGTCTTCCCAATTTCCATAGTAAGTTTCTATGATTGGATTCTTTCTTATTTGCTTGCCCTTTTAAAAAAAATGAATATTTATTAGTGTAATCCCCTCTAATCCTGGATTGAGGGAAGATGATATCTCTGGTTTCACTTCAGTTCTCCCTTCTGGCTTGGAATCCCAAAGGAAGAATTCTATCTTCCTATAAGTGCCACAACCAATACTATTCCTTTTATAATGCTTCTGCATTCACCAGGTTTGTGAGAACCACAACTCTGTAGCACAGTTTAGCCTGCTATTCCTTATTAGCTCAGGTTCTCTTGATCTTCTCCCATTCAGACCCTTTATATCCTAGGCTATTCTGGAGGTGAAAGTTCCTAAGGTTTCGGTTGAGTCTCCTTCAAAACCTAGCTAGCCCCAGGACTCCCACTTACTGTTTCAGTGGAGCTAACCTAGAGGTGTTAACACTTCATATGGGTTAAATTTGCACCCTATGGTCTTTATTTCAGCCTTCTAGAATTGTCCCAAGAGGACACTTGTTCCACCCCAAGTCTTTATTGGCTTTTCTTAGATCTACATTCACCGTGATTTACAGCACTGGTTGTTGTTATTTGGAGGGGTGGAGGGATGGTTGTATTAGAAATATTGAGTGCTTGGAATTTTCTGATCTACTCTGCTATCTTCCCACAGTCTTCACTGCAAATTATTTTCCAATATCTCAATTTATCTTCACAATATCTCTAGAAGATAGGTGTTATTATTATCCCATTTTACATATGAGGAAGCTGAGACTGAAAGAGATGAGGAGATTTGCCCTGGGCCATACAATTAGGAAGTATCTAAGGCTGGATTTGAACTCAGGTCTTCTTAAATTCAAGTCTTAACTTCTACTACTGTGCCACATAGCTTTCAAAAAAGATTCATTTATCTCCTTTTCTCATCATACATGATATATATTATGTATATGTACATGTGTGTATATATATATGTCATGTATATGTGTATGTATATCTATATATAAACATCTTGATGGCACAGTGGATAAGCTTTGGGACTTGAAGTGAAAACAATCTTACTACAAATGTGACTTGAGCAATTACTTGTGTCATTACTTGCTTAATACAAGACTGGTTGAGTCTAAAAGACATAAAGCATTGTGTTAATTCAAAGAATTGCTATACAGCTAACTTGTGTATTTATCAGGAAGCTCCTATTGCCTGGTTACCAAATTGTAACTGTCACTTATATTAGTAGTAATTCATTTATAAAAGATCTCTCAAGTGTGATAAAGTGATTACTATAATTTTCATATTTTTAAAGTAACATGATCCCAAATGTTGCCAAATGCCTTGAAACATGACACACCTTAGTATAAATAAGGTAATTTTCCCATCTTGGTAGCCAGCTAGGTTAATAACAGACTAATTTATAAGAACAGCTGGAAAGCTACATTGCTTTTGAAGGTTTAAAATACATTCTGAAAACCAAACTGGAGCCAAAAATAACTTAGTAAAAGCCAATATTGGCTTTGCTACAGTCTACTGACTTCTACCAAGTTTGACCTGGTTCTTTGAATGTACATGATTCTTGACCCATTTCTACAGAGTTCAACACAGACCACATAGCCATCTCAAGAAACAGACTCTGTGGCTAGAGAGTAAAAATAACCTTTTCAGACCTCCCAAGTTAAGTTCATCCAATATAGCCTGATGTTCACCCAGGCAATGTATTTCAGTGTACTCAATATCTGTCCATATCACTCACCCTTTTATTTATTAAATCTTCAAAATCCAGTGTTACATAAACCAAAAAAAACTGCATAATTCGCAGCCAATGCCCCAGAACAGACTTTCATGGAAACCTACACTATTTTTTTAAATAAATTTTCATCATTTTTTTTTCTTTTTAATAGATTTGCTAGTCTAACAATTTTACCAAACTCTTTGCCACTTATTTCTGTAAGTTGGCAATGGACAAAATCGTATTTTATTACTTCTTCTATGTGAAAATTAAATGTGAGTGTATGACTATAAAATGAAGAAGGCAATTTAAATGTGAACAGAACATATGATTCACATTCAAATGTGAATGCTTATTTTAAAATAAAACTCTACTTCAGTTTGGCTTGATAGCCAGAGCACTTTATTCCTTACTCAGAAAATCAGAATTTAAATCTGCTTTACTACTTGCTAGATTGGCTGTTTGGGCCAATTTTTTAACTTTCTTTGGACCTCAGTTTCTTTATCTATAAAATGAGAGGATTTAACTGGATTTAGATAGCCATTTAAAGCTCTGATATTTGGTAATTCCATGATTTTCACCAATTAAGTTTAGATCACTGGTAGAGCAAAATAGTGATCTATGTGGCTGAAATTGCAGCAAATGTTATATCCAATATTCACTCCAAATCAATTCTATTTAACAACCATTTATTATGACTATGAGAATCCTTTCTGCCTTCTGGGGTCCTTTTCATGAAAAAAATACTTCAGGCTAATACTATTTAAAGAAAAATTTCAGCCTTCATTCTTAAGCCATTGCTTTAGGAAACACATGGCTTACATCTGTTTGTGACTTTCTTCCCTTGCAAAATGAATGATTTCATGAACCAAGCTCAAATTGCCTGCCCATCTGGAGCAATCTCTAAACACTTGCAACTTGTCAGACTGACATACTTGGTTTGACTCACTTTGATCTCTGAAAAAGAGAGAAAGAGACACAGAGAGAGAGAGAGACAGACAGACAGATAGAGACAGACATAGAGACAAAGAAACACAGAGAGAAACTGAAAGACAGAGAAACTGAAAGACAGAAAGAGAGAGAGAGAGAGAGAGAGAGAGAGAGAGAGAGAGAGAGAGAGAGAGAGAGAGAGAGAGAGAGAGAGAGTGAGTAACCATCAGCTTATGGCAGGTTTAGTGCAAGCAAATTGAATAAAATCAGAAGCCCTGCCTTCAAATTCCTCACAAACTTTTGCAATTCCTTTGTTAATGTCCATTTATTTTCAATGTTCTTACTTGGGTCTTGAAGAGGGCTCCAACGTTCTACAAAGATGACAGAAAAATGGGAACAAGATGTACTCTAGAAGTACAATCAAATTTCCTGTGAGTTTTCCAGTGTGGTAGGGATTTTTTCTCCCCTCCCCCCATGGCTCTCCCAAACATAGTATATTTAAAAAGTTCAGGACATCCCAACTGTAGATATTCATCCAAGAACATTCTCCCACCCCACTACCCATCACTGATGATTACTGATGCATCAAACCCTTATTCTCTTTGGGAACTGAATGTGAGACTAGACAATAGCAACAGCTGCAAACAGAAGAAACAGCTGAAGGCAACAGCTCGTTTCAACCATTCCTTAATTTTACTAGGAGAGGTCCAGAATTATAGATGATGCCTTTTCTTGTCTGTTAATAAATATGACCTCTCTGGGTTTTAAATTCTAGACTAGGTCACTTGCCAACATACATGCAGCCAGACAAAAAATCAGTGAGTACCCAGTGTCTATTTTCTTACCTACCTCAGAGATGCACATGATTCATCCAGAGCCTAACTGCTGAAAAAATGGTGGAAAAAATATGGGTCATTTATCTCTATTCAAATACTCTAAATAAGAAGGGAAGCAATGAACATAATCCCACTGTTAGAAATTCAAGAGGCAGAGAAGGAGGTATATGGTACTTTTAACTTTTTATATTTAGTAAAGATGGTAATTTGCAGTCTACTTAAAATATTTCTCTGTTGATGTCATAGGAGTACACTTAGAAAGTATTCATAATGTCTCATTCTGGCTCAAAGGTGACCTTGCATTTTCAAAGGCAGCAGAACCTCTGATATGTCCTATGAAAGTGAAGAATCTTCAAATATGGGTCATGATAGTATATAAGTCCATCAAAAGACTAAGGAATTTAGGTAGATTCAAAGAGGCTCATTACATAGGGGATTAAATCACCAAGCAATGAACTTCTTCCCTAATCTCTAGAGCCACTGAGGAAATTACTTTACCAGGCACAGAGGGATTACAATCAGAATCCTTGGAAGAATAAACTCACAACAATGAAAGCACAAATCTTTGAAATACTGTATAGGGGAGGGAGGTTAGGGAGGGAAGAGCTTCCCATGAAATGGCATTTTGACATTTCTGTTCAAGCTATTGTCTACTACCAAATGATCAGAGGCACACAAAATGGAGAAAAAGGAGGAAAAGAATACATAGATTTTTAAAACTCAAAGTTCCACATATTTTCTATTTAGTTTGGTGTCCAAAACTGTTATTTTACTCAGTAATCTTGTTCTAAAAAGACCCCATAAAATGAGATATATAAAAATGGAAATAACCAGAGGGTGGGATTCTTCAAGCTGCAGCCTAGCCATCCTCAAATTGGTTAAGACCCTCAAATGCCAGATTCATATTATAGACCCAAATTCATCCAACCCTACACACTATCAATATTGGTTCCTGACACCACTTTCTCTCACAGTGCTACTCTTGGAACAGACTGGTCGACATCTGCAAAACAAATTAGCTTTATCAAGAGACTTTCTATCCAGTTAAACAGGTGAAAGTACACACTTTGTGGGTAGTAAGTCTCTCAAATTCATCATGGCCCAGCTGCTTTTAAACTATTCCATTTTCTCTTTTCTAAGGGGGTGGGAAGGGGGGAAGGGGGAAAAGAAATTAGATAGTTTAAAAAATATGGCATTATCACTTTGCTTCCATTTGAACCCTTTGGGAAATTTGAATCAGATGCATTATGTTTTCCTTTATTCTTATATTGTTACACAAGAATATTCTTATATTTTCTTTATTTCTTATATAATTATTTCATTTATTTTATTATTATATAATTTATTATACAATAATGTATAAATTCCATAGTAATCTTCATAATAATAAAATTATTAAGGGAGGATTAGCTTCAAGAAATCTACAAATCACATTCTGTCTGATGATTTGTTTTTCCTTTCACCTAATTTTGTAAAGAACAGTTGGCAATAGCAACCTTAGTTGTATAGACACACACACACACACACACACATACACACACACACATACACACACACTGATTCTCCAGTCACTTTGTCCATAAAGGGGTTAAGCCCAAGCACTCCACAGGCTCCTTCCCAAGAGGGTGCTCAAGCATTGAGAACACAAAACAAAACATTTCACACATCGATTGGTCAGACTGCAGCAGATCAACTGCTACAATGTTCAATTCATGCCCAGACAGGTGCTGAGTGGTGGCAGGTTTTTCAGCCAGAAAAAATGTTTTCTTTGGCAGTGACCCATGCATTCCTAATTCCATCCAGCCTGTTTTCACTGAGACTGGAACAATGACGGGCTGCACCAGGCAGGCAGCAAGCTAGCTAGTCCTAAAGGGCTGGCATTCATGAGAAAAGCAAAACTGCTTTATTATAGCTTTGTCGCTTCAATATCCAGGTCACCCTGAGAACCCTATTGCTATTGTCAGAGAGATGGGGGGCCTCTGGCTTATTGGTCCTGACACCGATCACCAGAAGCAGCAAACCAGCTTCCCAAACCCGTGACATTTGCTCACTGTGGCTCCTGTGAATGAAAGTGTCTTCAAGATACCACTTTTAAGACAAATCCTTGTCAACTAGTGAATGAGAATGGAATAAGGAGTGCGTGGAAAGGAAGCAACATGTGATGTTTTGAACTTTACAATTTATTGATGTCCAAAATCAACTGGCTAGACCCAAGAGATTATTGGCAGATCTGTGGGGCTATGCGAATTTTGTTTTACCAGAAATTTGTTGAGAACTCCAGGTTTTTACAAATAATTATAGAACTGGGTTGAATGGCAGAATGGGAGAAGTAATTACAAAGTTAAGTTTTGATGCCATTCTAGATGGTGCAGGGATTCGGTGTGAAGTATATAATTATCCTGGATAAAATTCCAAAAGACAGATATGATCAAATGTAGAAATCAGAAATAAGCAGCAAGCAAATAAGTAAGTGTAGAATAAAATATGTGTACATAGGAAAACCATATTGTACAAATATTCACTACTCTGAGATTGTTCCCTCGTTCATAAAGCAAAGGAAAGTAACTAACAATGGTTCTTCTCCTTTATGACATGAATCTCTTTGGCACTCAAGTGAATCTTGTACATACCTTCTCAAAATAATCGTTTTAAATGTATAAAATAAATTATATAGGGTTACAAAGGAAACTCATTGTCTTGAAATACAAATTAGTATATGTAAAAGGTAATTCACATACCTATGATTATAAATCCCTATGCTATGTTGCTGATTCTAATAATTATGTAAGTCCAATTAAAATACAAAAGCAAACATTGTAATACTGAGAAGCTGACTTCAATAGCATGAGCACTTCTTCCACCAACATTGTCATCTCTCCAAGTTTTAGCACACAATCATCACAAGTCACTACACACACACACACACACACACACACACACACACACACACATACACACACACACACACCCAAGCACACATGCATACACACACAAGCATACTTCCCTGTTTGCCAGTCTCTCTCATGTTTACTTTTCTGTGTAACTAGAAAAGAGACACTGTCCATCCCTAGGACCATACTTAAAACTCTTCCAGATATTGTCCTACATTACATTATTCAGTATCACATTCAAGTTATGAGAAGAAGTTGAAGAAGACTTTAAGAATACTACAGGTTTATTTTTACAGCTATGACTTACTATTGGCTTATAGTGCACAATCAGTTTAAACAATCAAGCTCATAGGACTATATAGAGAAAGGCAGAAAAGATGGTAGCAAATAACCAATCCCTGCACTCCACATTTTAGAAGGAAAAATCAGATCTACAGTGTTTTACCTAAGGTCACACAGGAAATGTGACAGGTCTGGGATTCAAACCCTGGAGAACAGGGACTGTGGTTTTTTTTAAACTTTTTTTTTTAATTTCTACTGTGTACTGCTTGGTAAATGCTTAATGAATTTTATTGATTTGACTGTCCTCTGACTCTAAATTCATTTATTTTTCCCCCTGTACTGTGTTGCCTCTCAGATCTTTTCATAAAACCTGAAAAAAATTAATTTTATCTAGGAGGCATGTGAACTTGAGATCCTTCCCTCTCCTAACCTCATGAAACATAATTGTTTCAACTTATCTAGGATTCTTCCTTAACTTACAAAATCATTCAAAAGAACTAACTTTCAGGGATGATTTGCAAATTGAATGTGTTAAGAACTGACAAATGGAAGCATATAGAATTGTACACACATACATAGATATTTGTGTATAATGGTACCCATCTTTAGGGATAGGTAGGAGAAGAAGAAAAAGCAAAATTTACATGATCACTTTATTACAGATTCTAAAGGAATAGCAAAATTATACATGATAGTTTGCAGTTTCATGTCAATCATATTGTATACAATGTTATAGAAATGCTTGTTTGATTCCATAAATTAAAAATAAAATAAAATCTTTGAGACTTCCAACAAACCAATGATCCAACCATTTATTTTGCCTTACCTTCACAACCTCAAAATAGCTTCCAATCATATTGACCTACTAAAAGTCATCTCCTTCTTTTCTTTCCTTTAAAATGTTTACATGGGAAAAAAATCAAAGAGGTTTTTAGAAAGTTAATTATTTCTCAGAAATTTCTAGAAGCAAAGGAAGCAATATGTAGTGAGTCTTAGTGGTAAGGACAAGGGACTAGATATCATGAGAGCTGTACATCAAGCCTAGTTCTTCCAGGAAATAGTTGCATGGGCCAAAGGCCAGGCACTTTCCTCTCTGGTTTTCATTTTCTTCATCAGTTAAATAAGGACACTGAACCAAATTACTTGGAAGGTCCTCTTAGCTAAGGGTATATTATAGCCAACTTGAACAGGCTGTTATAAAGAGATGTTTAGTTTGAGCATTTACATCTCAAATATCAGCAGATGGCACAAATCAAGATTTGATTTATTATTTTGTTGATTGCTGAGATATAAGTAATAGAAATATTATTAATGAAGATTACATTCAAAAGTGCATCATGTATATATATTTGGGGAATCTAATGCTAAACATTTATCAGCAAACCCTTAATACATATTCATATATGTGTGTCTATATACATATATAGAGAGATACAATTCAATAATTCCAAAGAAACTCAAATGATAATTTACATAATCAATTCAATTAACAAAGACTTATTAAGCACATAATATACAAGGCATAGTATTAAGCAACATAATTTTAGGGCCAGAAGAAACTTCAAAGATCACCAAGTCCTTTCTTCTATAGGTTAGGAAACTAGACATATAAATCACATTTCCTAAAACAACTTTTCTAGCTAATGTCTGAGTCAGAATTAGAACAGATCTCCTAACCCAGATGTCCCACAGCCCTTTCTATTATATATATCACCATTACCTCTACCAGTTTTCTGGGAAATAGCAACTATTTATTAAAAGATTTTTAATCTGAACTGAACCAGCTATACCCAGCGAAAGAAGTCTGGGAGATAACTATGAACTGCTACATAGAATTTCCAATCCCTCTATTTTTGTCCACCTGCATTTTTTATTTCCTTCACAGGTTAATCAAAGTCCGATTCTTTTTGTACAGCAAAACAACTGTTTAGACAAGTATACATACATATATATATATATATTACTTAATTTATACTTTAACATATTTAACATGTATTGGTCAAGCTGCCATCCTGGGCGGGGGGAAGGAGGGGAAAAATTGGAACAAAAGGTTTGGTAATTGTCAATACTGTAAAATTACCCATGCATATATCTGGTAAATAAAAATTATAATTAAATTTTAAAAAAACACTGGAGAGTATAGGAATAAATAGACTTTCCCTTAAAAAAAAGATTGATGTCAAAATAAGATAAGAAAAAAATAAGTGAGAAGGTAGATGGAGAAAATCAGAGGTAGAAAAGAAGAGAGACAAGAGTAAAGGACAAAACAAGGTTGGAGCTCTAATTGCCCTTTTAGAAAAAAAAACTCTATGATTTATTATTTTTTAAAAAATTGGAAAAGATCTCCTGAAACATCAGGCAAGATCCATCCTTCTTCTCAATCAAATTATATAAACAATTACTTATACTCTAATAAATTTATATTTTATGTTAAAAAAAAGATTTTTAATATTTTAAGACTTGCATCCAAAACTGAAATAATGCTGTTTACTTTGCTTTTTAAGCAATCACAAGTTAATATAAAAAGTAAAATACTCACTTTTTGTTTTTTACAGGGTGGGACTAGTATCCAGATATGGGATTTATTCAGGTATAGAGTTATTGGTGCATTTTTCTTCCTTATCCTTCCTTCCTGCCACTCTAATCTAGAGATAGCCACCATTATAGACAAATATGTATGTATGTGTGTAAAATTCTATATGTGCTTCTATTTGTCAGTTCTTAATAATATTAAGTTTACATATTATCTCTGAAAGTTAGTTATTTTGAAAGTGATTTATCTTTTTGGGCCAGATAAGGAAAAATTCTGGTAAGTTAAAACAATTAACTTCATGAGTTTAGGAGAGGAAAGGACGTCACAGGAAAGAAGTCTGTAGCATATAGTGTTAGAAAGATACCTAGGAATATGATGAGGTTAAGTAACTTCCCTAAAGTCACAAAGATAGACAATGACAAAGTCATAATTGACCTGAGGCCTTTCTGACTCCAAGTTCAACTAGCAATATATTGTGCCACATTGAATCCCAGCAAAAGTCCCTTACCTCTGCCCACATAAGAAATGTTATAGGAGGAACCTTAAATATCATCTAATGAAATCCTCTCATTTTACAAATGAGAAAACTTACATTTAGGGAGATAAAAAGACTTACCCCATAGTTACAGAGGTACTAAGCATAGTTGTAGAACTAGAATTCAAACTCAAGTGTCCTAATTTCATATTTATTGCTCTGTCCATTATAGTGCTCTCCTTTAGTCATGTATCAAAAAGACATTTTCTCACTTTGGCACAAGGGACAATATAATCTTACTTACATATACAATCCTACTATCTTCTTCATCATTGGGTCACATGAATTCTAGATTATTTTTCCTTTTCCTTTCATCTTCCCTTCTTTTTCAATAAAAAAGTCAATAACAGTTATTAATAAAATTTTGAACATTCACATTCCAATTTTTTCTCTCTCCTCTTTTCTAAAGATAGTAGGCAGTTTGATATAGTTTACACATGTACCATCATGTAAAACCTATTTCCATGTTAGTCACAGTTGTGAAAGAAGAAACGGATCAAAAGAAAAAAGAAAAACAAAAACAAAAATAATAAAGCCAAGTGGGAAAAATAGGTTCAAATCTATATTCAGAATCCATCGATTCTTTATCTTGGATCATGTTGTTCCTGAGAAAAGCTGCGACATTCCAAGTTGCTCATCACACAATGCTATTGATGCTATGTACAATGTTTTCCTGGTCCTGCTCATTTCACTCTGCATCAGTTTACATAAGCCTTTCCAGGTTTTTCTGAAATTTACCTATTCATCATTTTTTATTGCATAATGGTACTCCATTACATTTTTATATCAAGACTTGTTTAGCCTTTGCCCAAATGATGTGTGTTCCCTCAATTTCTAATACTTTGCTATCACAAAAAAAGACTACTATAAATATTTTTGCACATGTAGGTCCTTTTTCCTTTTTAATGATTTCTTTAGGATACAGACCTACTGGTAGATTACAAGATATGCACAGTTTGGTTGTTATTTGGGCATAGTTACAACTTGCTCCGTAGAATAGTTGGTTCAGTTCACAAATCCACCAATAATGCATTAGTATCCCCACTTTCCTACATCCACTCCAACATTTATCATTTTCATTTTTTGTCATATTAGCCAATCTAATAAGAATCTCAAAGTTCTTTTATTTTGCATAAGTAATTTAGAGCACCTCTTCATATGCTTGTAGATAGCTTTGATTTCTTCCCTTTGATAATTGCCTGCTCATAAAATTACAAAACACTTGCCACAAAAATAAAGTCAGATTTAAATAATTGGAAAGACATTAAGTGCTCTTGGATAGGCCGAGCAAATATAATTAAGATGACAATACTCCCTAAACTAATCTATTTATTTAATGCTATACCAATCAAGACTTCCAAAAAACTATTTTAATAACCTAGAAAAAAATAACAACAGAATTCATATGGAACAACAAAAGGTCAAGAATTTCAAGGGAAGTAATAAAAAAAAAAATTAAGTGAAGGTGAGGTGGTCTAGGTGTACCTGATCTAGAACTGTATTATAAAGCAACAGTCACCAAAACCATTTGGTATTGGCTAAGAAATAGACTAGTTGATCAGTGGAATAGGTTAGGTTCACAGGGCAAGATAGTGAATAAAAATAGCAATCTAGTGTTTGACAAACCCAAACATCTCAACTTTTGGGATAAGAATTCATTATTTGACAAAAACTGCTGGGAAAAGTGGAAATTAGTATGGCAGAAACTAGACATGGATCCACATTTAATACCACATACTAAGATAAAATCAAAATGGGTCCAAGATTTAGGCATAAAGAACAAAATCATAAATAAATTGGAGGAACATGGGATGGTTTACCTCTCAGACTTGTGAAGGAGGAAGGAGTTTGTGTCCAAGGGAGAACTAGAGACCATTATTGATCACAAAATAGAAAATTTTGATTACATCAAATTAAAAAGTTTCTGCACAAACAAAACTAATGCAAACAAGATTAGAAGGGAAGTAACAAATTGGGAAAACATTTTTACAGTTAAAGGTTCTGATTAAGGCCTCATCTCCAAAATATACAGAGAATTGACTTTAATCTATAAGAAATCAAACTATTCTCCAATTGATAAATGGTCAAAGGATATGAACAGACAATTTTCAGATGATGAAATTGAAACTATTTCCACTCATATGAAAGAGTGTTCCAAATCACTATTGATCAGAGAAATGCAAATTAACATAACTCTGAGATATCATTACACACCTGTCAGATTGGCTAAGATGACAGGAACAAATAATGATGAATGTTGGAGGGGATGTGGAAAAACTGGGACACTAATGCATTGTTGGTGGAGTTGTGAAAGAATCCAACCATTCTGGAGAGCAATCTGGAATTATGCCCAAAAAGTTATTAAAATGTGCATACCCTTTGACCCAGCCATACTACTACTGGGCTTATATCCCAAGGAAATACTAAAGAAGGGAAAGGGACCTGTATGTGCCAAAATGTTTGTGGCAGCCCTTTTCATAGTGGCTAGAAGTTGGAAGATGAATGGATGTCCATCAGTTGGAGAATGGTTGGGTAAATTAGGGTATTGAATGTTATGGAATATTATTATTCTGTAAGAAATGACCAACAGGAGGAATACAGAGAGGCTTGGAGAGACTTACATGAACTGATGCTAAGTGAAATGAGCAGAACCAGAAGATCATTATACACTTCAACAATGATACTGTATGAGGATGTATTCTGATGGAAGTGGATATCTTCAACATAGAGAAGAGCTAATCCAATTCCAATTGATCAATGATGGACAGAATCAGCTACATCCAGAAAAGGAACACTGGGAAATGAGTGTAAACTGTTATTTTTACCTTCTGAATCCAATTCTTCCTGTGCAACAAGAAATTCGGTTCTACACACATATATTGTATCTAGAATATATTGTAATATATTTAACATGTATAAGACTGCCTGCCATCTGGGGGAGGGGGTTGGGGGAGGAAGGGAAAAAATCTGAACAGAAGTAAGTGCAAGGGATAATATTGTAAAAAATTACCCATGCATATGTACTGTCAAAAAATGTTATAATTATAAAATAAAATAAAAATTAAAAAAAGATAATTGCCTGCTCATAATCTTTGACCATTTATCAATTGGTGAATGGCTTACAATCTTCTAAATCTGATTTGTTTCTCTATATATTTCATAAGTGAGGCCTTTATCAGAGATACTTGTTGTAAAGATTGTTTCCCAGCTTTGTGCTTTCCTTCTAATTGTGGTTGCATTGGTTTTGTTTGTTTAATAGTTTGTATTTTTTTTAATTTAATATAATCAAAACTATCTATTATCTCATCTGGTAATGGAATTTTTTTCCTCCCCATAGATCAGACAGATAGACTCTTCCTTGTTCTTCTAATTTGATTATTAGTCACTTTTTATGTCTAAATCATATACACATTTTGACTTTATCTTGGTACACTATACCTACTTTGTGTCCTATTGTTTTTCAATTTTCCCAGCAGTTTTTGTCAAATAGTGAGTTTTTATGCCAGAATTTGGAGTGTTTGGATTTGTCAAAATTTAGGTTACTATAATCATTGCCTATTGTGTCTTATGTACCAAATCTATTCCAATGATCCTCTACTTTATTTCTCCATCAGTAACAAACAGTTGTGATGATTACTGCTTTGTAAAATAGTGTAAGATCTGTTATTGCTAGGCAACCTTCTTTTGCATTTTTTTCATTAATATCCTTTACATTCTTGGCCTTTTCATTCTTCCAAATGATTTTTATTGTCATCTTTCTTTTTGCTCTATCTGATAATTTTGGTAGTTTTATTAGTATAGCACTGAATCAATAAATTAGTTTATGCAAGATTATCTTTTTGTTATATTGGTTCAGCCTACCCATGAGCAATTGATAGTTTTTCCAATTGTTTAGAGCTATCTTTATTTATTTGAAAAGTGTTTTATAATTGTGTTCCTGGTTTATTAAAAATAGTTCCTGGGTTTATCTTGGTAGTTAGATTGTTAAATATTTTATATTTTTAACAATTCTTTTAAATGGAATTTCTTTTTCTATCTTTTGCTGCTATCATATTTTGTTCATCACATAAAGAAATGCCAATAATTTTTATGTATTTATCTCCTCCTACAACTTTACTAAAATTATTAATTATTTCCAGTAATTGTTTCATTGATGCTTCAGGGTTCTCTAGGTATACTATCATATCATCTGAAAAAATTGATAATTTTGTTTCCTCATTGCCTATTCTAATTCTTTTAATTTCTTTTTCTTATCTTATTACTATAACTAAAATTTCTAGTACTATAATGAATAATAGTAGTGATAATGGGCATCCTTGTTTCATCACTATTCTTTTTGGAAAGGCTTGCAGCTTATGGCCATTATAAAGAATGCTTGCTAATGGTTTTAGATAGACAGAAACTACTTTTTTTAAAGAAATGCTACCTTTATCCCTATGCTCCCTGATGTTTTTAATAGGAATGGATGCTGTATTTTGTCAAAAACTTTTTCCAGCAACAAATTGAGAAAATAACATGATTTCTGTTGGTTTTGAAAAAATATTTTAAAGGAATTTTATCTCACCTACTTCATGGCTAGCAAAATTATTGTTTTATTTCATTAACCACATTTTTATCTGTTTCTGTGCATATTCCTAATCCTTGAGTAAAATGAAAACTCCACCCCATCCCCCCCAGTCTCCTGTGGGAACATGAGACATCTCTACCTTGACAGAGAATCATAGACTTGTGAGAGACTGGTAGGTGTTGAAGGCTGAAGAATAATAACAATGGAAAGTACTGTCCTTTTGCTCTGTTAGCAGTTGGGTTATATAGAAAGGCACAAAAATGTACTTTTGCTTAAAGAAAAATAATTATATCAATTTGCATAGCTTGGAAACTATTCTCCTTTCATATATGATTAGTTTGGTTGGGACCAAAGGCAAAAAAAATGGATCTCTATTAATGAAAAAAAAATGATAAAATTTAAGAGTTAAGAAACATTTTCAGACAAAATGTGAGGATAAAAAAAACAGGCTAATAAGAGATCTTGGAAAAATGAAGGGACCAGTTGAAGATAGAAAGATGATTAAAGTTGTAAGGAATTGTGATCCCAAAGTTTATTTATATATACCTAGTTATTTTGGATTTGAGATGTAAACACTTACAAAGTGGCAAATCAAACATCTGTTTGGAGCCTATGGAATGATTAAGTAAGTATTACTGGTTTCACAATTAACAGAATGATAAATTTCATGAGTTTTTGTTGATAAGGGAAAAGTTTGTTTCTAAGCATCAGATCTGAACAAGTAACAATGCTATAGAACCCAAAAAGATAAGAGTTAAGAAATTTAATTAAAATACATTATTGGTTGAATTGTGAATGGATCCAGCCATTCTGGACAGCAATTTGTAACTATGATCAAAAAGTTATCAAACTATCCATACCCTTTGATCCAGCAGTGTTTCTATCACCTTTATATCTCAAAGAGATCTTAAAGGAGGGAAAGGGATCCACATGTGCTAAAATGTTTGTGGCAGCCCTTTTTGACGTGGCAAGAAACTGGAAACTGACTGGATGCCCATTAGTTGGAAAATGGCTGAATAAGTTATGGTATATGCATGCTATGGAATGTAATTTTTCTATAAGAAACAATCAGCAGGAAGATTTTAGAGAAGCCTAAAAAGACTTACATAAACTGATGCTAAGTGAAATGAGCAGAACCAGGATATCATTGTATATGACAATAGCAATATTATACGATGATCAATTCTGATGGACCAGATTCTTTCCAACAATGAGATGACTGACACTAGTTCCAATGATCTTGTGATGAAGAAAGCCATCCATACCCAGAGAGTGGACTGTGGGAACTGAGTGTGGATCACAACAGAGTATTTTCACTCTTTTTGTTGTTTTTCACTTGTATTTTCATTTTTTTCTTTTTGATCTGATTTTTTCTTTTGCAGCAAGATAATTGTATAAATATGTTTACATATATTGGATTTAACATATATTTTAACATGTATAAAATATATTGGATTACTTGCCATCTAGGGGAAGGGGTGAGGGGAAGGAGGGAAAAATTTGCAAGTGTCAATGTTGAAAAATTATCCATGCATATGTTTTGAAAATAAAAAAAATTAAAAAAACTTTAATTTAAAAGAAAAGAAAAAAAAAAAAAAAAAGAAAAGAAAATTACTTAAGAAGGCTGTTGAAATTGAGCAAGAAGATGCTTGCAATATCAACCCTGCCTGACAGGCAGGATTCAGCTTCTGTATTTTGAAACCTATCAATTGAAAAGCATTTTTTATTGATTGGCTGAATGGAAAACTGGAGGTTTCTAATTGGAAACCTGCTTTTGGTCAATGACATTTATAATATTCATTATTGGCTGCTTTCTACTGCCTTCCTTTGGTTCACCATAGAAAAGCAAAGAAAGAAAGAGATAAAACAGGTACATTGTTATGTAACCAAATAGCTAAGGCTGATTGGACAATACTGCATACTCTGAGTGAAGAATTGGCCCTGTCTTTTCTCTCCTCATTTCCCATAGAGATTATCTAAGTATTTTTGCTATAACAAGATGTTGATAGCTGATTGGATGATTCAGAATCCTGTTAAGTGATAGAGCTGATTAGGTTTATTTAATAATTACACTAAATCAAAAAAATTAATAATAAGTGCACAGGCTACGTGTTTGTCATTGATTTAGGCTAGATAATTTAGCTATAGATGATGAAAATTAAGGACAGAAGGGTGAAATGATTTGTCTATTGTATATACATACAGTTAAGTATCTGAGTCATGATTCGAACCTATCACAGGAAAAAAAAAAAGAATTTGAGAATTAAACTGGACTTCAGAGTTCATCTAGTCCAAACCATATAAAAAGAAAGTCTTCATTATGATATAACAAAAAGGTGGTCATCCAGTCTTACTTGAAGAACTCCAACAAAGAGCAACCCCAATAACAACTAAATAAACCCATTTCATTTTGGGATAGCTCAAATCATAGTTTTCTCATGAAATTTTCTCCTACACAATTTTCACCCATTTCTTCTCTGACTCCAAATCTAGCACTGTATGTCTAGTCTTATGCTATACTGCCTACTTTAATCTGTTTATTTTATATATGAAGAAAGTAAGACCTGAGAAATTAAGTAATTTGCTTAAAGTTATCTAATTAATTTAAGGCAAGACTGGTTTAGGAACTTGGATCTCTCATCTCTTAGCCCAGTATGCTTTTGTCTATATTCCCTTGCCACTCTTTATTTGTCAATCTTAAGTCATAAACAGAAGTGAGGGCTAGGCATCCTTCATAAACAGGAGCAACAAGAGAATTCTACCTCCCTTTGGGGCTTATTCAAGCATTTACTACAGCACAATATCCATTTCCCCTAGAACACCATGTTCTTCTGATGTTATCTGAAATCATTCAACCTTCCTAGAAGTAGGACCACTTTTGCTGAGTAGACCCATGTTATTATTCAGTGGAGGTAACACAATAGAACATTTTGAAAATGCTTCCAATTCAGCAAAGAAAAAAAAAAGATTTCAGCTTTGCAATCTTGAGCCCTGAACAAAAACAAACCGAAGCCAAATGAAATAATTCCAAGTCACGTTTCCTCAGCTTCTATTAAGCAATTGCAAAAGCCTAATGACACCCTGCCAAGCAATAATTAGCAATTTTTCAACATCTAACTGGTTCCAACTGGGTACAGTGAGTCAAGATTGATGGGTCTTCCGAAAGCAAAATAACATGTGCTAATTACTGAGAGGCACAAACTGGAACGTGACTCATCAAAAGTGATGGATGAATATGTCAAATGTATAACAGTCAAGAGGTAAGCCAGCCCTTGTTTCAAACATTATCTTTCTTAGATGAGAATTTCTAATTATTAGGGGATAGTTAGCTATAATTTATTTCATGTTTAAATGTATTTGTACAATATTTTTGTATAATAAACCATTCAAATGAACACAATTTATTCATTCAAAATAGGCTTTAGCATGAAATCTATAAAGTCTACTGTGCCAAATTCAATTATCAAGCAAATTTATCACTAGAGATCCATTTTCAGTTTAAAGTTTAAATGGTACTTTATTGAATTCAATTCAACAAGAATTTATTAAGAGCTTACTAAAGGGATACAAATACACTAGGGATACAAATACAAAAATAATTTAGTCTCTGACTTAAAGGAATTTATATCTTACTAGAGTGAGATAACATGTATACTGAGAAGTAAATATAACATTTATACAAAGTTAATATAAAGTTTAAAAATAAGGTGGTCTCTCTCTTCAGAGTTTCCATTCTCCTAAAAAGGTTATCACATAAGCACAAGTGATTCTAAAACAAGGTACTATGTCCTGGGAGCAAAAATATGAGTCAGTAGAGTAGGAGAAAGACATTGACTCTGTAGTCACAAAATGTGGGCTCAAACCCTGCCTCTGATATCTTCTATATGTGTCACCTTGAGCAATTCAACCTACCTAGGCTTGGGTTTCTTTATTTATAAAATGAGGGCAGTTAGATGGCTTCTGTGAATTTTTCCGTCTCAAGTATTATGATTTTTAAGATGTTCAGCAAAATGTTTTATAGTTGGAAGCAAGAGAGAGCATATTGAAAGAAAAAGAGAACATATTAAAATAATGAAGATGAATAGTGATCAGGGAAGGTTTCATGAAGGAGTTCAATCTTGAGTTCAGATTTAAAGGAAGATAAAGATTGTGGAAGGTAAAGGGGGAGCAACTCAGGAGAGATAGATAACCTTTGGAAATATATGGACATAGGAGGTATTACATTGAGCAAGATGAAATCAGATGGAGGATCTTGAAAACTAGGCTAAAGAACTGTAGGCAATCAAAAAGTTTACTTCATTACTATATAGCAATAATTACATCTATAGATAAGTCATATGGAGTTTTTTAAAAGACTATGAGTCCAAGGAAATTTAATTAAAAATGACTTACTTATAATCTATAGAAACATTGGTTATGGTACAAAATATAATAAACAAAGCAGTAGCATACATATCATCAATACTTATCAAGGAATGAGTCTTTAATGACACATTTTATATGCCAATTTCATATGTGAAGGGGATCAGATTTACCACTGGTGTGGAAAGAAATAAGGTATGTTTGTTATCATCCCTATATCCTCATATATAAAATTTGAAAGGTTGGAAACATAACTTGCAGGCTTTTTAGTAAAATGGATAATGCTTTCTTTCCTCTATGTGTATATTGGAGTTTTTGAGTAGAGTAGTAACATGAATACATCTTAGAACAATTATTTTGACAGCTTGGAGATCACTGAAACTTTCTCAATTAAATCTCATTGTGTGGGCATGCCCTGAAGTCATGTTATACGAATATTAAGATAAATATAGCATGTCTGTGTTTCTGCCACAATATCAAAAGAAGTTCTGACTATGACTGTTGGGCTGAAAGTGAAGGGATGAAGGAGAAGAAATGGAACAGAAACAGGTAGAAATCTTAGGAACAGCAAACTCAATAAATATTTATTTGTGTGTGTATACATTTTTTTTTACCAATTACATGTGAAACATTTTTCCATTGGTTTTTAAAACTTTGAGTTCCAGATTCTCTCCCTTTCTCCCCACCAACACAGCCCATTGAGAAGCCACATTGAAAAGTCATACAAAAGAGTTCTATATAATTCATGTTTTGAAAGAAAACCTAAAACCTCGTGCCACCCCCAAAAAACCCTCAAGGAAAAAAAAGTTTGTTTGTGTGTTTGTTTTTTAAGTACACAATAGTTTGTATTCAGACACAATCAGTTCTTTCTCTGGATATGGAGAGCATTTTTCATCATAAATCCTTCAAAGTCGTCATGGTCATTGTTCTGCTGAGAATAGCAATCATTCATAACTGATCATTGCACAACATTGCTATTACTTGTACACAGTACATTTCATTTTACTTTAGCTCTTGGAGGACTTTCCAGGTTTTTCTGAGAGCATCCTGCTCATCATTTCTTATATAACAATAGTATTCCAGAATAATAACATATCACAATTTATTCTGCTATTCATCAATTGATGGGTATTCCCTCAATTTCCAATTCTTTGCCCTGATAAAAGAGCTGTTATAAATATTTTTGTACATATAGGTACATTTCCTTTTTCATCTTTTTTGGGATTCATGCCTAGTAATGGGATTTTAGGTCAAAGGATATGAATGATTTTATAGCCCTTTGGACATAGTTCATATCTTTTGATCATTCATCAATTATGGAATAGTTCTTTTTTATAAATTTGACTTAGTTCTTTATATATTTGAAAAATGAGGTTTTCATCAGATAAACTTGCTTCAAAATTATTTTCATAATTACTTATTGCTAACTGTATTCCCCCCTTTATTCTATTATCTCTCTCTCCTTTCACCCTGTCCCTCTTCAAAAGTATTTTGTTTCTAGATCACACCCTCCTTCAAAATTCCTCTCTTCTATCACATTCACCCTTTCTTGTATCCCCTTTTAACTCCTACTTTCCTACAGGATAAATTAAATTTCTATGCACCTATTGAGTGTATATGTTATTTCCTCTTTGGAAATAACATATACACTCAATAGGTGTACAGAAATTTAATTTGAGCCAATTCCTGTGAGAGTAAGGTTTATTTACTCATCTTCATTACTACTCCCTTCCCTCCACTAAAAAAAAAAAAAAAAAAAAAAAAAAAAACTTTTTCAAGCAACTTTTATGTATGATAATTCACCCCATTCCACCTTTCTATTTCTTCTTCTCCTGGTATATTCCTGTCCTCACTTAATTTTATTTTTTTAGATATCCCATCACATTTGTGACCTCTTTCTGTATATGTTCCTTCTAACATAATAAGGAGAAAATTCTTATGAATTATAAGTATTATCCTCTAATATAGGAATTCAAACAGAAAAACCTTATAAAATCCCTTATGATTTTCCTTTCCTGGTTATCTCCTTATGCTTCTCCAGAATCCTGAATTTGAAAATCAAATTTTCTATTGAGCTCTGGTTTTTCCCTCATGAATGCTTGAAATTCAACTATTTCATTGAATGTCTGTCTTTTCCCCTGAATGATTACACTCAGTTTTCCTGGGTAAGAGATTCTTGGTTGTAATTCTAGTTCCACTGCACCCGGAATATCATATTCCAAGCCTTCTGATCCTTTAATGTAGAAAATCCTAAATCTTGTGTTATCCTGGCTGTGGCTCCACTATACTTAAGTTACTTTTTTCTGTATGTTTACAATATTTTCTGCTTGACCGGAAAGCTCTGGAATTTGTCTATAATATTCCTGAGAGTTTTCATCTTAAAATTTCTCTCAGGGTGTGATGGGTATAGGCTTTCAATGTATAACTTATCCCTAATTCTAAAATACCAGGACAGTTTTTCTTGATCATTTCTTGAAAGATGACATCTAGGATCCCTTTTTTAGTGGGCTCAGGAAATGTGACTTAATTCTTCATTATATTCCACAACATTGAGGGACTGGAACATATTAGATATTTTAATAAATGAGTCAATGATTCAAAGTTCAATAAATCGCCAAGAAATAACAGTTTCATAAGATCATAAACTCATAAAATAGTGACACCAAAGGTACTTTATAGATGTATCATCTAATTTAGCCTATTTGTGCAATAAGTTAAGAAATTGATGCCCAGATGAGCCAATTCATTTGAAAACTCTTCTTGTCTTCAAAGAACATAGTGAGAGAGAGGATCCTATATAGTTAGACTTCTGTTCAATATTAAGGTTCCAAATCAAGTGGATTTTTTTAACCAAACTTAAAGAAAAGAATAAATATGAGTTTCATGGAATACATAGGCACAGATGAATTGCTTAATAGATTATAAAGGCTAGATTACCATTTGTGTTTGGATAGTGTAAATAGATATGGTAGTTATTAAATTATTGTGATTAAATTATACATAAGAATCCCTGAAGACTGCATACTAGCTTTAAAATGTAATGTTATCCATGTTTTGTTTTATTTTTATTTATTTTGTTAATTATTTCCCAATTATATTTTAATTTGGTTTGGGCCACAATTGGGCCATGTAGTAGTGAGGAAATTCTTATTCAGGCACAAGTCTGACTTGTTGAACTCTGAAAACCCTTCCAACTATGATTCCATCCAATAATTTAGGAAAGATTATGTACATATTGATTTGGTGGGAGACCCATTAAATTAAATTGACTGGCAATCCTTATAAAGATGATATCCAATTAACTTTAGTTTCCCTTACACTGTGTATCTACTGAACTTCTATACTTCTATAACTTCTATGTATGGAATAGAAGAAGATATGGACTCCAAGCACGAGTCTTATTCTTTTTCCATCCCACACAATTAGTTAGAATTAGTTAGAAGTCGGTTTTTGTGATGCACTTATTGTGCATAAGGTTGCTCTTGTTTTTAACTGGTTCTGCCAACCTCCAACCTTATAAAAGGTTTTTCAAGAAGCAAAAACCTTACTGCTCTGCATCTCAGAGAAAGGCTTGGCCACTAAGCACTATCAATAGGTTTTGATATCTCAAAGTCTCTTCTCCCTTGGACATCCAGATGGAGTAGTATTCTCTAACCAAGTGAACATTATAGGATTGATCCAGAACTAACAATGCCTACAAGATTTTTCCTTCATTATCTATTTTACATCTCAAAAAAATCTTTGGTAAGTAACAGAGAGAAGTAATAAAATCATTATGGCTGTATCACTATCTCCACCTACAATATAAGGGGGTGATTCTGCACACACCTTCCAAACAAATTACTTCTTGGGATGACATAGGAGGGAAGATAGTAGAAAAGGAGAGAAAAGAGGAAAAAATATTTTCTGTACTACAGCATTTCAAAGCAATCTCTGAGATTACTATTGTTGTTTAGTAGTTATCAGTCATGTCTGACTCTTCATGGTCTCATTTAGAGTTTCTTGGCAAAGATACTAGAGTGATTTGCTCATTTGACATGTGAGGAAACTGAGGCAAATAGATTTGAGTGACTTGCCCCAGAACACACAAGTAAAAAGTATTGGAGGCCAGATTTGAATTCATGAAGAAGAGTTTTCATGATTCCAAGCCCATTTATCTTTCCACTACATCAACTAACCATCCTAATCTTTGAAGTACCAAATTCTAAAGGGCATTTAAGGCACAGAAATAAACATATATACACACATATGTTTTTATACACAAAATGGCAAAATGCATATATAATGTGTCTATATACATGTGTGTATAATATATATAAATGTGTGTGTATTGTGTGTGTGTGTGTATGTTTGTATGTGAGGGAAAGAGATGGACAGAGAGACAGACACAAGAGACTTGAGCTTAGTCTCTGATTTCATTTATGTATGGATGCCCTAATGAAGAAACTCTCTATATCAATGAATATTTCACAGATACTCTGTAACAACCTTAGTTGCTTGAAGACATTGAGATGACAAGTGACAAACCCAGGGTTAGTATATGTCAGAAACCTAAACCTTCATGACTTGGACTAGCCTTTCTTTATCATGTACTTCATGCTGCTTTTCAATGATATATAGTGCATATTGTGTATATCTATCTAGAACTTTATATAAATATATATATATATGTATATATATACATATATATATATATATATATATATATACATATGTATATTACTTCAATGGAGTACAAGCTCTGAAACATCCTGTAAAGGAAAAAAATAGACCAAAATCTTCAATTTCAGGTTAACTGGTTGACTGTATTTCTTTTTATTCTGACAGCATCCTGATTAAGTCTAGAGATTCTTTTCATCAGATTGAGAACAGGATAAATGTGTTTGGTTTTTCTTTGCCAAAGC
Organism: Sminthopsis crassicaudata; assembly: GCF_048593235.1. Classification (NCBI taxonomy): domain Eukaryota; kingdom Metazoa; phylum Chordata; class Mammalia; order Dasyuromorphia; family Dasyuridae; genus Sminthopsis; species Sminthopsis crassicaudata. The sequence continues at coordinate 679,433,189 of NC_133617.1, forward strand.
AAATCTTGAAGACCACCTGAGGAAATTTTAGTTCAATGGAAAGAATCTTTAATATTGAGTCCAAGAAGTTCTGCCACTTACTCAGTGTGTCATTAGAAGTAAGCATCATATTTCAGAAAGGCCTAGAGAGAGTTATATGAATTGATGTTAAGTGAAGTGAGTAGAACCAAGAGAACATTGTACACAGCAACAATAAGATTATGTGATGATCAACTGTGATGAACATAGCTCTTTTCAACAATGAGATGATTAATTCCAGTAGATTTTTGATAGAGAGCCATCTGTATCTAGAGAGAGGATTATGGGGATTGAATGTGGATTACAACATAATATTTTCACCTTTTTTGCTGCTGTTGTTTATTGCTTGCTTGTTTTTTCTTTATTTTTCCTTTTTGATCTGACTCTGTACAATATGATAAATGTGAAAATGCATTTAGAAGAATTGCAAGTTTAATCTATATTGAATTACTTGTTGTCTAGGAGTCAGAGGAGGTAGAGAGGGAGAGAGAAAAATTTGGAACACAAGATTTTGCATGTATTTTGAAATATAGAGAGCTATTATAAAAAGAAGTCAGCATCATAATAATAACTAGTATCTATACTGCATAGTTTTCAAAGTATTTTGCAAATATTATTTAATTTTATCCTCCTAACAATATCTACAAGGTAGTTCTTAATTTCATTCCCATTTTACAGATGAAGAGGTTGAAACAGTGATTTACCTGCTATCACACAGATAATAAAAATGTTTGGGGCTGGTGATAAATTCAGGTCTTCCTGAATCCAGATCCATTCTAACAGTTTTATCATTTAATTGGCTCAAGTCACTTACTCTCTCTAAACATAAATTCCATCTGTTAAATAAGTGATGAGGACTAAATTACCTCTAATGCTCTTTCCAGTTTTCAAATTATGACCTGAATATGATTTTCTAATTTACAAAGGAGTAGTGAATGATCTGTGTCAGAAGAATAAGCATCACTCCTAGAAAGGAAACCATAGGTCTCTGAAGTATGTATACAAATTTTATATAGCATGGACTTGTTTGGGAACATTTGTGAGCACCTACTGCTGTCCTTACAGTCTTGAAGTACAAATTACCCAAGCAGCTGGTAGCTTCCAAAAAACATGTCTCCCTCTAAACATGAATTTGTGAGATGAACACAAAGAAGAATAAATGGAAAAGGATCTGCCAAATTGAGTCAAAATCTTGACTAGTTATTTGCTTCTCATCCAGCTGTTTAGAATTTTTCCTGCCTTTGAAATGCTAAGTAAAACTCTGAATTGTCAGTTTCAACCACTTTTTTAGCTGAGAACACAAAGCAAATTAAAAGAGATTGTCCATGGAGCTGAACTCATGATGCATTCTCTGTTTTAGTTTAGGCTTATCCGTTGCTCAAATTTATAATTATTTGGCTCCAGTTCCAGTTTGGTCTAAGATCAATGGAAGTCATATATTTGTTTGTTTGTTTGTTTGTTTTAAGTTTGGATTCATTTCACCTACCTTTGTGTCTGTCTATAAAGAGAACTTAATAAATGCTTGATTTTTTTTTCATTTTAAATAAAATATTTTTTCTCTACTCACATTAGCTTCATGTATCAAAACTTGTCTAGCCATGTCTCAATTAATGGGTATTTATTTTCTTTCCAGTTCTTTGCTACTATAAAAAGACCTTATATAAATCTTCTGGTTTATATGGAACTTTTTTTTTAATCTTTGTCCTCATTGGAAAATGTAAGCAGTTGGAGTAAAAGCAATAGAATCTCTGTGTCAGTCAATGGGTATGGTCATTTTACTCATCTAATAAATAATTGTTGATTCATTGACAAAAAATGTGAAATGTTGATGTCACAAATATTTTATAATTAAATAATGTGGGTTTTTTTCCTAAAAATATATAAAGTACTAGCTTCATTTGCTCCAAGCAAGATGAAAACATGTTGGCACATCAATCAGTAACCCTCACTTCCATCTTTGGCTAACTAGCAAAATCTGCATGAAAGGTAAGTATCACTAAATATAAATCATTAACTGACTATAGAAAATACTGCATGACTTTTATCAAGGACAATCATACTTGACCAATCTATGAGTGACCTTTGAGGTGGTCAGTGAAATCATGAATAAGGAAGCACCAGTAGATTTAATTTATTTTGACTTTCAAAAAGGATCCTTGCCAAAAGCTACTTTTTTTTTTAAATGAAGCCATATGGGAAGAGAGGGAATGGTTCGTTGTGGATAAGAAACTGGTTTTGACAAGCAGATCCCAAACATTTGGCAAGAGCTGACTTATTTAAACAAAGCTTTGGTAAAAACCTTGCAGCAAAATCTTTTTTAAATATTTGTTTATAATGCCTTCAAATTATTTTTAATCTTATGATTCCCCATCATGTTTATTCTAAATATAACAATATCTCAAACTGCACACAAAGCAAAAATAATGATTGTATTCTATCAAAAACATTTTATGATTAGGAATCGTGTAAGATATGATAGTTCACCTTTCAAAATATTTTAATTTTTTTTCCTTTTTATCCTTTGATTTTGCAAGCCAGAATATGAGGAAATTTTTTTCTTATAAAATTCTAGAGTTTTGTTTTTGAAATCATTTTGTTTTGTTTGGAAATGCCTTTGTAATTTTGCCAGAGACATGGGGGGTCTTTTTAACAAATATAACAGAACACACACTGTGTATGAGAATCACAAAAAGTAAAACCAAATTGGAACTTGGTATTCAAAAATCCAAGTTTATGTGGATTTATTTCATTTTCAGTCTGAATTTCTAGCAATTTTTCTTTCTTGTGTCTTCAAACTTCCAAATTTTACTTAATTGTCCATGATGAGCATTAGTATAAAAATAAATTTATAGTAATAATAAACTAATATTATGAAAAGTCCCTGATTACATTATATGTCCTTTGCCAAGACAGATCAATCACCACCTGATTTTGAAGCACGCATGGTGTATATAATCCATGATTGATGCTAGACAAATGAAAAAACATCATTTCTATTATCTGATGCTTTTTTTGAGAGGGCAATCTCTATTAACTGAATATCACTAATACAGACTATAATGAAGATAATTTTTCAAGGTGCATGTTTCTGCTAATATGATGCTGTTGATATAATGCCAAAAAAAATTCAAGAAGACCTGGATTCAAGTCCTGCTTCTGACAAATACTGGCTGTGTGATCTTGAGAAAATCACCTAATTTCTCAGAGTCACAAACAGTTCTATAAGGCAGGAATGCCCACAGATAGTGTCAAGACTCTTAAGAGCCCCAGCTATTTCAAGGAGACTCTGAAATCAAAACTATTTTTATCATAATACTAAGATACTTTAATATCTAATAGGGAAAGTATCGATAGATGTAATTCACATTAGCAAAAACTCAATAATTGTTAGAAGTAGAAAGGAGTCTGGATATTAAAAAAAAATTTGAGAATTGTAGCTCTAAGATAGGTACAGCACAGATGCTAATCTCCAATGATAAAGAGACTTTCTACATCTGAAGATCCCTGTATGAATGAAAAGTTTTACTTCATAGAGTCATTCCATAGAGCAATTTCAGAAATGGTGTCTTAGATGTATAAAACAAAGAAGAGACACTAAATCAAATGTAATAGATAAATAGAATTATAAGGGGCTTAGAAGTTTTGAAAACCTCCCCAATAAGTCATTCATCATCTTCATGTTCAATTCTAGGATTAAAGAACTCATTACATTACAAGTCACTCCCTCCCATTGTTGGACAACTCTACCAGCTAAATCCTTAAGCCAAGACAAACCTAACTCCCTATAACTACAGCCTATTGAATTTCTTTTTTCCTTTTGAAACTATAGAAACTAGGTCTTTTCTTCTCTAATATTTCTTCAAATGTTTGAAGATAACAATCACATTTCCTCCAAAGTCTCCTCTTTGCTAGGCTAAATAATATCCCTCTTTTCTTTCAACTATTCCTTAGAGAGATAGGTCATCATTTTAGTGGATGAAAATACCTATCAATAGAAATGTCTTTGTTATTCATCCTGAAACTATTCTCCCAAAGTGTCTTTACAGTTAATCTGAAGGAATATTTGTACAATTAACTACCTCACTTCTTAGATGACATTAGAACCTATGCGTTGAAATATAGAGCAGATAAAAAGAAGGCTTGTCTTTCAAGACTGAGTAAACCAGAAGGAAAAATGGCAAAAGGCATGCAATGATTACTAAAAAGAAATTATCCAAACATTATTGGAAGAAGACATTCTTTAAACTATCACTGAATAATATCTCAGGAAATGAAACTGAAAATTGTCATGAATAGATTTTTAAAGTTGTTTGCTTAATAAATCAAAACTGAAAAGCAAGCAAACAAAAAAGACAATGTTATCCCACTGTCTCAAATCCTGATGCATTCAAACTGGCTAAACTGGTACAATACATGTAGATCAATATTTTCTTAAGAAAATTACAAGAGATGCACATCTGTCCAAAGTCTATTGGGATTATTTTGGATCACTGAACCCCTGAGAAGAACTAAGTCTTCCATAATTGATCATTGCACATGCTTATTGTTATTGTCTATAATGTATTCTTGGTTCTGCTTAGTTTTCTCACCATTAGTCTGTGTAAATTTTTCCAGGCCTTTCTAAAATCAGCCTGTTCATCATTTTTATAGAACAATAATATTCCACATATACCACATATATACCACAATTTGTTTAACTATTCCCCAGTTGATGGTTACCTACTCATTTTCCAATTCTTTGGTACCACAAAAAGAGCTTCTCTGATCCTCTTTCCCCTTTTATGATTTCCTCTTTAATGATTTCCTTAGGATACAGACCCAGTAATGACACTGATGGGTCAAAGAGTATGCACACTTTGATAGCTCTTCGAGCATAATTCCATATTACTCTCTAGCATGTTGGATCATTTCACAGATCCACCAACAATGTATTAGTGTCACAGTTTTCTCATATCCCCTAAAGCATGTATCATTATATTTTCCTGTCATCTTTGCCAAGCTGAGAGGTGTGTAGATACTCTGTGGTATCTCATAGTTGTTTTAATTTGCATTTCTCTAATCAATAGTGATTTAGAGCATTTTTTCATATAACTATAGATGGCTTTAATTTTGTCATCTGAAAATTATCTGTTCATACTCTTTGACCATTTATCAATTGGGGAATGACTTGTGTTCTTATAAATTTAACACAGTTTTTTTATATATTTTCAAAATATATCTTTATCAGAAATACTAGCTGTAGGAAAAAGAGCAAAAAGGTAACTTATGTGATCAAGAAAAGAAACAGGGTACTATATGACATTGAAAAAAATAAGATATTCTATGAAGTAAAAATAGTGTATGGAATATGAGATTTTATTTTTAATAGTATTTTTTCCAATTACATGTCAAGACAATTTTTAGTATTCATTTGTACAGGATTTTTGCATTCCAAATTTTTCTCCTTCTCTTCTTCCCCTATCCTTTTTCCTTATTTGTCTTAATTAGGTCTGATTTTGTCTGAGATCAGAATTGCTATACCTGTTTTTGTGTTTTTTTTTTTACTTCAGCTAAAGTATAATAGATTCTGCTCCAATATTTTATCTTTACTCTTTATGTCTCCCTCTGATTCATGTGTATTTATTGTAAACAAATATTGTAGGATTCTGAATTTTTATTCACTCTGCTATTCACTTCTGTTTTATGGGAAAGTTCATTCTATTCACATTCATAGTTATTATTATTAACTGTGTAAGTCCTCCGTCTATTTTTCCATTTATTTGTCCTCTTTGACCTTTCACCATTCCCCTCCTTAACAGTTCTTTTTGCTTCTGTCTTCCATCTCCTCATACTCTTCCTTGTGTTAGCCCTTCACTCTGCAGTAATCTTGTTGTATTCCCATTATCTTGCTACTCTCTCTAGACCTTCTATAGAGTAGAACTATATCTTCTCATAGCATTGCTCCTCTCTTTAGTATTTCCCATCTCCCTCTCTCCCTCTCTCTCTCTCTCTCTCTCTCTCTCTCTCTCTCTCTCTCTCTCTCTCTCTCTCTCTCTCTCTGTCTCAACATTGCGTTTCTACTTCACTGTATTGTTGTGACCACTACCACTTCCTTTGCCTCCACCAGAATTTTTTTAGCTGAGGGTGTAATGCTGGAGAAATTGAGACAAAATAGAGATTAACAAGTATTTAATAATTTATTTAAAAGGGACAGATTTACTGGGACCAAATGGATCTAAGTTTTGGTCCCAGAGCTGAATGAGACTATCGTCTCCAAAAATCCAGCAAACAATGTGAGTTCTCAATGACATATATGCATGTTGCTCAGACTCAGGGAGTAGACTGAGGCAGGAGCAGAGTCAGGGTACTGAGAGCAGGAAGGAGACTCTGACAGCCACTGGAGATAGGATGACATAATGGGGGGAGGCACCTTGGAGATGGGGAGAGGCATCTTGATAACACAGTTTCTGATATTCTGATAGCTTGGTATAGGGAGAGGCATTCTGATATTCTAAAATATAAAATATTTTATCCTTATCAAATATTCTGATTAAGAGTGGAGGGTAGTTTTGCAGGATTGAGCAGAACAATTATAAACTGAAGCAGAGCAATTAGGGAAACTGAGTCAAGACAATAAAAGAGAACTGTTCATTACAAGGGGTTAATTATTCCTTGTAAGAATAAAATTGGTTTTATTTGCCAACTCTTTTTTTGCTCAAAGTTTCAAAGGCAGCCTCTTTACAATCCTGCTATCAAACTAGGAAAATACTCTTCACTACTTTCTAAAAAGAGGCAGGTCTCTCAGCTCTCAAAGCCTTAACTCTGTAAATCTTCAAATCTTCCTAAGGAGAGGACAATCTGCTAATTCCCAGGAACTTGGCTCCCTTGAGGAGAGTATTGTAGAGAGAGAGGGAGGGAGGGAGAGAGGGAGATGGGAAATACTAAAGAGAGGAGCAATCCTATGAGAAGATATAGTTCTACTCTATAGAAAACATATAACAAAAGAGAACACAGAATAGAGAAGAAAAAATAATCACCAATAAACTCTAGAACCCAGGGACTGCACCATTTTATTATAGAAATATCTCATCTACTTTTTGGTTCTTCTTCCTTTCAATCTATATTGCTCTGCACCATATAATAATGAACCATCCTGAAATATAGCCCAGGCATTCTGACTTCTCCTGTTTCCTTAAATGCCAGATTCAGAGAAAGGGCTACTGGAAGCAGCTCCTGCCTTCCTGCTATCATAAAGTATCTTTAATGTATTTAAGGAATAAAGAAACATAAAAATAAAAATGAAGACTAGAGAAAGGAGCATTAAGCAGGAGTAAAACATTAGATACCATCACATTAAAATCCATATCTAAACTTCACAGAATAATGACCACAAGTAAAGATTTCCACTTGAATCTTAGTTATCATTCTTGGAGGGACAGCTGTGATTCTTGTATATTTTTTCTGCGCAGAGTGATTTAAAGTCCTGTATAAAGTCCTGAATAACCTCCTCACATACCAGTTCGCTCTAGGTAGAATTTAGACATAATATGAAAGCACATATCACAATCAGGAAATCCCCCATAAAATTTTCTCCATTTTTTTCATGAATGCAGAGAACAGCCAAAAAGTTGGACTTTTCCCAACTCCCTGAAGACATTGTTTGGTAGTGGCTTCTTCTAATGTCTGGAAAAACAAAGTAGTTGGTGCACTTGAAGAGTAACAATATACAGAAAATAATGTTTATTCTGACATTTTTTAGTCTTAAACCCTAGATATTATTTCAGAGGCAGCCTCACTTTCCTCATCTGTAAAATGGGAACAATAATAGTAGCACTAACTACTTCATAGTATTGTGTTGAGGAAAAACATTTTAGAAACATCACAGTGCTACAGAAATATGTTTTTTGTTTTTTTTTTTGCTGTAGCTAACAAAGTATCTGGGGATGATGGTAGGGGACAATATCTCCAGAATCTTCCATAGAACCTTGCTCATAAATTGTATGAATGTTTGTTAAAAATGAATTGAATTTAGAAATAAAAGACATAACTATGTTAAATGTAGAGTTTAATAGTCTCCAATCATTTTTCCAGGTATATAATAACCTATTTTCAAGAGATCTCTCAAATAAAGCAAGTTAGTCTGTTTTCCTCCTTACTTTCTTTTTCCTTAAAATGAGAGTGAACAGAACTTATGTACCTCCTTGAATCAATCAAAGCTTTTGTATGAAAAATGAGCCACACTCTAAGTATATTCTATAAAAAGAAAGCTATCTTTGAACCAGAGGGAGAGAGTTCAAGATTTTGTAAACTATAAAGTTTTCCATATTCTTTTTTATACTAAGAAATAACAGCATCCTGTCCCTTCTGGAAAGAAGCCAAATGTCAGAATTGGGTGTCAAGATGGCAGACAGTGAATATAATTTGCTTCTCTGCAACAAGCTCAAAGTGTACATCTACTGCATCCCACCACAAGCCACCAATTGTGGCTACCAGCCTGCAGACTGGCAGCTATATCAACCATCACGAAACGAGTGGTTATAGATAATGGCAAAAAGGCAGATGGCTTACATCAAACTGGAAGACAAAATTTCAGGAAAACTACATCCATGAAGATGCATTGCCATGGAGAATATGTCAGGTCCCAGCACATACTTCATTATTTAGACTGAGAATGGAAGTAAGCAGTAAATATTTATTAACACTGACTTGGCTAACCAAGGGGGATACATTTGATCTCAATGAAGCACTGAAGGACCATTTTAAGTGAGTGAAGCAGCAAGATGGGTTTGCTAATGCAGCCCAGGACCCAACACCTGAACCACTAGACTCAGCTTCAAGGAAGGCCAGAGCATCAAGCTCAACATTATGAGCATGAAGAAGGAAGAATCAGCTGGAAAATCCAAATTCTGGTGATCTAGCAATTCAGGAATGAGCCTTCTTCTTCTGGGGGCAAAGCATATGTTTGGCCATCTTCCATTGAGAATACAGGTGGCACAGACCTAGCCAAAAGTTCCTCCAAATACAAAATCACTTTACCCTATCCACAACCCAACCTGATTGCTGCTACAACAGTGGATACCTAGGGTGACTTTGCCATAGCTTCAGAATCAACTTAAAGGCCAGGCTCAGCAGAGCTCAAATTGGGTCCAGTTCTAACCTGGATGTGCCTTTTGCTTTCCCAAAATAATTCCTAGATATGAAGCATTTTTACTGTAGAGGATCCAGATTTCCTCAACTTCTACATTAGGATTGTGTTTTCTTTCTATGTTCCTCCTCTGCTTCCCCCATGTCCTGCTCCTCTGTCTCTGTGGAAATTCTTGTCTGAATGACATTGTAGAAGACTTCAGGATTCAGCACTAAAATCATACAAAGGGCAGAGAGCCCAGGAGTTCTCAAGAAGAGACCAAGATTGGGATCAGTTTGCTTCTCTGGCTGAAGACAATGTTTATATGTCTAAAGCAACAATTCAGTTGATATTTGGTTAGTTTCTCCACCCACCTCATGCTCTTTCTCCATCCATAATTACTAAAGTCAGGTTCCAATATGCTTCAAGAAAGTGAAGGCACCCATCTAGATTTCCCAGTAGCCTAAGAGGTGAGAAGTTCCCCTGGAAGGAGATCAGGAAATTTTAATTTGTTTTGTTTCTTTTTTTAATATTTGCTTTGCTGATCTACACTTATCATGGAGAGACGTCCATTCCAGGACCTCAGGAGGTTTACCTCTGACAGCCATGGTGCCCACTGCTCTTCCCTCTCTATTCTCAGGATCTCTAAAGACATTTGTCATCTTCCCCCATGTGACAGGGGCCTCAGCACCCTCAGCTGCAATTATAGCCATGTCAAGTAGAAACAGGAGGGCTTGAGTGGGTGGATGGAATCTGCTCTTGGAAAGTCAAGACCAGCACTGTCTCAATTAGGCCCATTTTTCTAGGCACTGCCCAGCAGAGCTTGCTTGGGCTAGGCCTACCCCCAAGTGATTTCTGAATGACTTATTGATTAAAGACAACCACTTACTTTTCCTTTCTTCCACATGTTCTGTGAATAAAAGCTAGGAGCCACAGAGGGAATCAAAGCAGGATTAACTGCACTACTGTTTTTAAAGTAATTGTATTTCTGCAAACCTCTGAAATTCCTTTTCAAGTCTCACTCTTTGTACATTGTATTTCACTAGAAAAGTATCATTCTTTTTTGGACTGGATGGTTGGTTGGAAATTCAGAGTAAAGCAAAACGACCATAAAAAATTCTCTCTTTTTTTGCAATTAGAGTAAAGATAATTTTTTTTTTATATAAGAATAGTGTTGGGGAGTATTCTGGGAAGCTGGTGGAGGTTTAGAAAATTCCAAACTCTCCAGATTTCCCCCACAAACAAAACAAAATTGTGCCTCACGGCAACCATAAACTAGTGAAAAATAAATAAGATTCAAGGCACAACAGGGATTTTCCTAGAACAATCTGAGGAGATCTCAAAACCCCAGGATAGGAGTTTAACTCAAAGAAGTATAAACACCTTCAGGTTTTTACCTGAAACCCTGGAGCAGGGAGTCCTGGAGCTAGCTGAGCTTGGAGGTAGCCTCAGACTGAACCACAGTAGTTTCCCCTCCTGGACAGCCTTTGGAGTTTGGGATCAGAGTCTGGGAAGACTAATGGAATTTTTATTGATTAGAAACTTCAGATCCAGCTCTGCTATAGAGACACAGCCCCTGGCAAGAAGGAATCAGTACACTGGGTAAGTGCAGTGGGGCAAGGATGTTGCTGACTGCAGGCACTTGAGGGAGGATAGAATTTAGGGTTCTTTTAGAAAGTGAAATCAGAGGTATCATTCTCCACCACCCCAGGACTAGAAATGCTTGAACTAATAAGTTCTCATTTAAAAAAAATAAGTAGGCAAAGAAGAAAGAATCCAATCATAGAAATTTATGAAGGGAATAGAGAAGACTGGGGTTCATCTTCCGAGGGGGACATTAAAACAAACAAACAAACAAAAAAGTTTTTTCTACCACAAAGAGTAATGTTAAATGGCTTTCTGTCCAGAAAGAATTTATGTAATTCAAAAAAAGACTTAATCAAATGAGATTGAAGAAAAACAAAACAAAACAAAACATCCAAGAAAAACAAGTTTATGAAAAGAAAGTCAACCAACTAAAAAAGAATATCCAGAGACTTAAAAAAGAAAATTATTTTTTTTGAAAATTACTAGAGGAAAGAGGAAACCAGTGAAGTTATAAGACTAAGACATAACAAAACAAAATAAAAAGAATGAACAAATAGAAGAGAATTTGAAATACCTCATAAGCAAAACAACACATCTGAAGAATGAATCAAGAAGAGAAAATATAAGAATAATTATTGAACTATCTTAAATCTGTGTCCAAAAATACATTACAAGATTACAAGAAATATTATTGAATTACAAGAATATTAGAAGAAATAATCAAAGAAAATTATCCTAAAATGATGGAAGAGGGAAAGTCTAAATAGAAAAACTCTACTGCTCACCACCTCAAAAAGATCCTACAAAGAAAACATATAGGAACATTATTGCTAAATTTCAAAAATGCCAAAAGAACAAGTCCTACAATCAAAAATATTAACCAGCAAAATTAAACATAATTTTGAACAAAAAATTCTATTTGAACTCACAGATTTTAAGGATTTATTTCTCAACAAAACATGAACTCAATAAATAATTTAACATATAAGAGCTAACATCAAAGACTAATTTCAAGGGACTTAACAATAAACCATTAGTGTTTTATATGGGGAAATATAAACCATATGTCTAAGACTGACATTAGAAATTTGTTAGTTGGGGGGAGGGGGCACAACTAAATATAATCTGACTCCAAAGAGCAAAACTCCCTAGGAAAAGGTAAAAATAGTAATTATGCTATGTGAATGAGGTTCAGAGAAAGAACACACAATGGCATTAGATGGGGGAGAAGGGCTGATAGTTGTGAAAAACTACTCACATGGAGAATGGGTTTAATAGGAAATATATAAATATACCACAAAAGGTATAGCTTCCTCCAAAATCTATAAAGAAATAAGGGGGGATAGGATAAGATGGTATATAGAAAGGTGTCTAGATTTATGGTAGTAGAACAAGGTGTGTAAATTAATGAGAAAGGGACAAGGAGAGATGGAAGGGTATGTGGGGAAAATAAGACAGGGGCTTTTGAAGGGCTGCTGCAGAAAAGTTGAGTAATTATAGCAAGGTAAGTAGAAATAAAGTAGAAGAGAGAGCAGGGATAGTAAATAAGATATATACATAAACACTATGACAAGGAGCAAGAGTAGAATTTATTAGAAAAAAAAGTAGGTCTAGCAATGATTAATCTCAAAGTCAAACTTAAGATTCAGTCAAGAGAGAAATCGACTTTATATATCAGCCATATTAATATTGTTTTAGATGCACATTTACATGTGTGAAAATATGTGCATATGTATGTAGGCATCTATGTATACATGTAGTTGTATGTATATATGGAGAGATAAGTATATAGGTGGGTGAGTATACAGGTGTATGTATAAATAAATATATGAATTTATGTATATAAATATGTCCTTGCTTAACTCTAAACTACTTGGGAGAGGTGTGGAGTGGTTGAAATGGGGAAAAAAGAATTAAGTAAAAAGTACATAGCAGAGATCAAAAAATTAAATTACAAGGAAGCAAAGAATAGATGGAGTCACACATATAATGTCTTCTATTGTTATATATGATTTCTTGAAATGGAAATTTACTGACACATATTTTGAATCTTCCCTGATGCTCTGCTAGACACATGACAGTTTTGCTTTGTTTTGATTTGTTTTTTTCTTTTTCTATTCAGTTTTTCTTATCTTGTATTTAATTTTAAATAAATTAAATTTTTTAAAAGAAAAAAAAAAAGTTCCAAACATGGATGGCTAAGAAAAAAAAAAAAGAAAGAAAGAAAATTATTTGCCTTTCCTAGTTTATATCAAAGGTAAGAATGTTTTTGACCATGTATACCCTTACTATGTGACTCCTAAGTTCCTTCAACTTATTCTCCATATCTGATAAGTAGAACTTTGGGGGGTTCTGAAGCAAAATGTGGAAATGTGTGTTAATTTGAAACCAGCATTTTTTGAGTGCCTAGAATAAATACTTGATGATAATAAAATTTATTTGGACAAGAAAAGAAGGAAGAAAAAAAGGAAGGAAGGAAGGAAGGAAGGAAGGAAGGAAGGAAGGAAGGAAGGAAGGAAGGAAGCAAGGAAGAGGAAGGAAGGAAAGTTGACCTAGATGATCTCCATAAACTCTACCTCTAAATCTTATGTTCCTTTAACTATTGTTATTTGTGTGTTTGCAGACGTGCATATGCACATGCATCATATATCTCTCATTAACATGTCAAGCCCATTAAAAAAAGATTAAATCTTATTTAACCTTTATCTTTCCCTCATATTTAGGCAATGTTCTGTTGCTTATACATGAATAATAAGTATGCATTTGACTGAAGTAAGGAAAGAATTTAGAATCATATGGTTTAGGTCCAGATCTCAACTTTGTTACCTGCTTAACTGTGTGATCTTGAGAAGATAATTTTAAATTCTGTGAGCCTTGATTTCCCCACCTGTAAAACTAGGGGATTGAACTAAATAAGGTCTATCCTAGATCCAAAAAATTTTCCCTTGCCTTCTTTGCATGTTTCTGAGTTATGTTTAAGTCAGCTTTCAACTGCGGAGGTTCTTTAAGAAAGAGGTTGTAGGCTAAATTATTCTTATCATTCTATTTATAATTCCAATAACATTAGTAATCCTAGAATCATGCTAAAAACTGCATTGTTTAATGAGATCCTATATTGTGCACGCAAATGCTAAGAATATTCTTCAGCTTTAACAACTATGTCATTCACTAGTCCTCTGTTCTTTCCCAGCAAGTTTCATATTAGTTTCCTTCTGGAGGACAGCTGAAAAAGATCCTAAGCTGGTTTTACTTAAGAAAGTCGTCTCTCAAGTCCGGGAATCCCCAAACACACTCTACCAGCACATTAACATAGGTCAAAGGACAAACCCTCCAGCCTAGTTTCTGTAGTTCTTTAGCTCTTAATGTGTCTCCCCCCCCCCCCCAGCTGAGAAAACAATAAACCTCCCAAGGTGTAAATATAAGCCCTAACTCCAGTTTCCCAATGTTTGGGTGCAGGAAGTGGGTTTTGTTCCCTAACAATAGTCTATTTGGATTTGTTTTTTTCAAGACAACACAGGCTCATAGACATGAAAGCCCCTGAAACAAACTACACAGACCAATGTACTATTTGAACCAAATCCAAAGAGACTACTTGAATGCTAAAGAAGTAATTTTAAATTCTTGCCAGGTCCATGTAAATTCCTAAGATTAATGCATCAATGGTCTACCAGAGAGCTTGAAGGAACTTCATAGTTGCCAGAAGTCCCACTATTATGGTACTCCACCCAAACATTTTCTAAATGACTACTGTTTCATTCTCAAAAATTATCTCCCTCTTCCCTCTCCATTGTCTCCATTATCCAATACAACTTCATTTTTCATAGGATACTAATCTCATCTAGGCTTTAAGTTATAAAATAAAAGATTTTTAACATTTGTGGGGTGGGAAAAGCATGGATTCCTTGTGCAATATGGAGAAGCTCATGGATTATTTCTCCAAATAAGTTTTTTTTTAATTCATAATTGAAGAAAATGTTACATTTCAATTAGACATTACTGAAAATACTGATGTATTTATGGTTTCCTCTATAATTTCACAAGCTTCCTAAAATTTCTCCATTCACTATTTAGAGATCCATGAAATCCTGGATAAGAACTCATGGTGTAGGAGAAAACTTGACTTCTCACTGGGATAGACTAAAGTTGCTAGTGACACTCTGTTACCAGTCTATTAATTCTTCTCACTCTTCAAAGCTTGCACACTCAAAACTTAATCCATTCTGTATTTCATATTCATTTATTGAACATCAGGAAAAAAATAAATAAAATATAGACTGAAATATAACAATATGTGTTTAGATCACCAGATAAGAGAGAAGTTATCTGTCTAGCAATTCTTATCATTTACCACTATGGTAGAAAGAGAATTTATATATGCACTTATGTATATATGCATCTATATATGCATTCAATTCCAGATAAGCAAGCAATTAAGAGATGAATCTTTCAAAGTAAGCCTGTAGTAAAAGTATACCTACACTTTCACTGAAAAAGAATGAGAAAAACCCTTCATTACCAATTTCTGGCTCTCCAAGCCACCAAGTATATATATAGTCTTTAGCATGCACTAAAGACTATCTAAATCACTTTTCATTATTCTACCTTCACTATACACAGAATACTATACTAAGATATATAGTGCACAAAAATATGAAAGAGGCATAGTCTTTGATCTCAAAAAATTTGTGTTTATAGAAATTTTGTGAACCATCCTGTTTCCTAAGAGTCAGAAAAGTTAAGCCAAGGATAATAAAAGAAGATAAGGGGAAGAAGGCATTCCAAGTTCACCACAATAAAGGGAAAATCTGAACAAAAAAGAATCCATGAAATCTATTAGAGTAAAGCAGAATAAACTGAGTCATATAATCATGAATTCAACTGTGTTTCTTTCTGTCCTCACTTTGCACTTTCTCTCTCTTCTAGATTTAAGTAATGGGAGCTTTGGAGATGGACCACAAGAGCTGACATTGCATTACATGACATATATACTTTAGGCTTTTGTGTTATGATCAATCTCACAGAAAAGGAGGGCAGGAAGAACAGAAGTTGTCTTTATCCTTGTCTATGACTTCCCATAAGATTCACTCACTAGCTTCCAAGTGATGACAAAATTCTAAAGATGGGGGGGAGCTTATTTCTTCCCCCAAGTCTACCTTGTTATGTTAGTCCATCCTATAAGTCATGATCTCCAGGACCAAAATTCCTCCAAAATTTCTTTGCCTGCTTTTTATAGTGGTTCGACTGGAAATCTAAGTCAGAAATTTTGTGCAAACTATATTTTGTACTTTTCTTTGTTTCTTCAAATACTTAAACTCTTCAATTTGGAACTACACTCAAAAAGTTATCAAACTGTGCATACACTTTGATCCAGCAGTGTTTCTACTGGGCTTATATCCCAAAGAGATCTTAAAGGAGGGAAAGAGATCCATATGTACAAAAGTGTTTGTGGCAGCCCTTTTTTATTATTATAGCTTTTTATTGACAACATATGCATGGGTAATTTTTCAACATTGTTCTTTGCAATCACTTCTGTTCCAACTTTTCTCTTCATTCCCTCCATGCCCTCCCCTAGATAACAGGCAGTTTCATACATGTTAAACATGTTAAAGTGTATCTTAAATACAATATACAGTTCTCTTGTTGCACAAGAAAAATCGGATTTAGAAAGGTAAAGAAAAACATAAATGCAATTCCAGGTTCATTTCCCAGTGTTCTTTCTCTGGGTGGAGCTAGTTCTGTTCATCACTGATCAATTGGAATTGAATTGGATCTTCTCTTTGTCAAAGATATCCACTGCCATCAAAATACATCCTCATACAGTATTGTTGTTGAAGTGTATAATGATCTCCTGTTTCTGCTCATTTCACTCAGCATCAATTCATGTAAGTCTCTCCAAGCCTCTCTGTGTTCATGCTACTGGTCATTTCTTACAGAACAATAATATTCCATAACATTCATATACCACAATTTACCCAACCATTCTCCAGTTAATGGGCATCCTTTCAATTTCCAGTTTCTAGCCACTATGAAAAGGGCTGCACAAATATTTTGGCACATACAGGTCCTTTTCCCTTCTTTAGTTCCTCTTTTGGATATAAATCCAGTAGGAGCACAGCTGGATCAAAGGGTAAATACAGTTTGATAACTCTGAGCATAGTTCCAAATTGCTCTCCAGAATGGTTAGATCTATTCACAACTTTACCAAAAATGCATCAGTGTCCCAGCTTTCCCACATCCCCTCCAACATTCATCATTATTTGTTCCTGTCATCTTAGCCAATCTGACAGGTGTGTAGTGAGTATCTCAGAGTTGTCTTAATTTGCATTTCTGTGATCAATAATGATTTGGAACACCCTTTCATATGAGTAGAAATAGTTTCAATTTCATCATCTGAAAATTGTCTGTTCATATCCTTTGATGATTTATCAATTAGAGATTGGCTTGATTTCTTATAAATTAGAGTCAATTCTCCATATATTTTGGAAATGAGGCCTTTATCAGAACCTTTAACTGTAAAAATGGTTTCCCAATTTATTGCTTCCCTTCTAATTTTGTCTGCATTAGTTATGTTTGTACAAAAGCTTTTTAACTTGATATAATCAAAATTTTCTATTTTGTGATCAATAATGATCTCTAGCTCTTCTTTGGTCACAAATTCCTTCCTCCTCCATCAATCCAAGAGTTACATTATCTAATGTTCTTCTAATTTACTTATAATCTCATTCTTTATGCCTAAATCATGAACCCATTTTGATCTTATCTTGGTGTATAGTGTTAAGTATGGGTCCATGCCTAGTTTCTGGCCATACTAATTTCTAGTTTTCCCAGCAGTTTTTATCAAATACTTTATTCTTATTCCCAAAAGTTGGGATCTTTGGGTTTGTCAAACACTAGATTGGTATAGTTATTGACTATTTTGCCCTGTGAACTTAACCTATTCCACTAATCAAGTAGTCTATTTCTTACCCAATACCAAATGGTTTTGGTGACTACTGTTTTAAAATATAGTTTTAGATCAGGTACAGCTATGTGTGGCAGCCCTTTTTGTAGTGGCAAGAAACTAAAAACTGAATGGATATTTATCAATTGGAGAATGGCTGATTAAATTTTAGTATATGAATGTTATGGAATATTATTTTATATTAAGAAAAGACCAACAGGATGATTTTAGAGATGCCTGGAGAAACTTATATGAACTGATGCTAAGTGAAATGAGCAGAACCAGGAGATCATTATACATGACAACAAGAAGACTATAAGATGCTCAAATCTGATGGATGGGGCTCTCTTCAACAATGAGATGTTTCATCAATTCTAACTGTTCAGAGATGAAGAAAGCCATCTACACCCAAAGAAATTAATGAAATTAGATTCAGGAAACCAAAATGATGAGGTTAGGGTTCCTGCTGGTCAGGGAGTTAAATGATGAGGTTAATGGCAGGTTCGTGGTTCAGGGAACCAAATGAAGAGGTTTGGCTCCACTAAATCCCCTTTAGGATTCAGCACAAGGTAGGGGAATTGTGGGAATCCCCTTCTGGTGGTGCAGAGGTCCTTCATAAAGGAATTTACTAACCCAAAAAGCTAGAATAATAAAAAGTTTACTTTAGGCATTGGGAAGTAAGCCTTTGCTATACATAAATAGAAAGGCTGAGTTCCTTAGTGGCAAAATCCCAACAGGGGAGTAAAGTAGTAGAGGATCCCTGGCAGAGAAGTAAAGTTTCTAGTAGAGAAATCCCAATAGAGAGGTATACATTCTCATTAGGGAAATAGGTAAGGATAAAGAGAGGGTAATGATGAAAGAGAATATTTCAGCAGGCAAAGTTTGCTACCAGGGATGGCATATTAGGTCTGCAATTAGTGAGTTTAAAATTGGCTCTTTTTATAATAGAAGCCTTAGCAACAAAGCAAGGCTTGTTGGGGGCTGATGAGTGAATAGAATTGAATGAGTCTTTCTTCAATTCAAAAGGGCTACAATTCTCCAGCTCTAGATTCAAATAGCCCCACCTTTATCTGATATCCTGGGACAGAGTCAGAGTTCCAGGAGAATCTTTCCTTCAAGGAGCTTCAAGTGCTTTATCTCATGGCTTATTCCCAAAGTCAGAAAGAGAGAAAGAGTCTTGGGGCTTCCCTAGTCAAGATGACTGTTGGAACTGAGTGTGGACAACATCACAGCACTTAAACTCTTTCTGTTGCTGTTTGCTTTCAATTTGTTTTCTTTCTCAGGTTTTTTTTTTCTTCTTGTTCTGATTCTTCTTGTGCAGCAAGATAACTGTATAAATGTGTATACATATTTGGATTTAACATATATTTAAACATATTTAACATATATTAAACTATTTGCCATCCAGGGGAAAGGGATGGGGGATAAGAGGGGAAAATTTGAAACAGAAGGTTTTGCAAGGATCAATTTTGAAAAATTACCCATGCATGTTTTGTAAATAAAAAGCTTTAATTAAAAAAAGAAAGTTTATAGATACCCTCAAATAGTTTCTATTTGTTGTGTGACCCTGAGAAAGTCATTTAACTTCTATTTTCCTCAGATATATCAATTGTTAAAATGGAGATAATAATAGTATCTTTGTCTCAGTTGTTATGAAGATCAAATAACATATTATGTGTAAAGTATATAGCATAATGATTGGGATGAGGAAGAAAAATAGCAATGGATTTCCAATATGCATTGATATAGGCAGTTTCCCATCAGGAGTTTCCCACATGTCTCACCACCCCTACTCACCAAATCCCAGACCTATATTAAAGTAACTTTTTATGACTCCTATATTATCTCATGTGATTCTCAGAACAACCTTTTGAGGTAAGTAGGGGAAATATTATTATCCCCATATTATAGATGTAGTACCTGAATATGAGAAAGATTAAATAAAGTACCTTCAGTCACACAAAGGTAGAACTATATTTAAATCCCAGTACTTTATTTCTAAATCCACTACTATCAAATTCAAATAGAAAAAGGGATCACTAATTCATAGATAGATAGATAGATAGATCCCTTTAGGTTATCTATTGACTTAGTTTTAAAACTTAGTGTTAATTGTATTCTATTATATTTTTCTTTCTTATGTTAACTTATCTCCTCATTACAATTTCATTTGATTCAGGCTATGTATGAAGCTATGTTTGACACCTCCACTCTAAACTTTCCAGCACACAAAAGGGACTCATTAATGAGTTAGAGACACAATTCAACAATAGCTAATGTACTTTGGAAAGGCTAATTTGAAAGCTGACTGCATTGTTGATTAAAGAGAAGGAAAAGTGCTGGAACTCTGTCTTCCCAGAAATCAGCCAGAGTCAGGATCACTAAACGTCTTTATTCTTGATCTTTTACGGTCAAGGTCAGGGGATTAAATCTAGCAATCTCCCCACACACCTTCCTCACTCCAACACCACAAGAGACAGAGCTTGAGCTTCTCAGTTTCCTCTTCTTCCTCCTCCTCCTCCTCCCACACAGGTCATTTCCCCTCTTTGTCCCACCAATCAAGTCAGCACAGAACAGCTGGGGTGGGTTAACCTTTAATCAAGTTAATAGGGAACCTTCCAATTGGCAATTAGTCTCACATGCTCCATTATCCAAGTGCATTTGCTCAGTTTTAGCCCTTTACAGAAAAGTACAGACAAAGACATTAGAAAATTATTCTGATAATCCAGGTAGGCTTAATTTGAAGGAAAATGGTGGCAATGGAAGTAAAGGAGAGAAGACAGATGAGAGATACTATCTGGAATCAATATCTTAACAACTGATTGAATGTGCTTGGGGAATGATTCAGAGTATATGATGACTCCAAAGTTGCATATGTGGGCAAAAAAGAAGAGAGAATGGTGCATTAGTAATGGATTAACATTAGAGTCAGAGGTCCTACCTCTGTCATCTATGTGCCCATAAAGCAAGGGCCTTATAAGATCATAGATTTAGATCTGGAAAGGGATCATTTTGTTGTTCAACTGTTTTTTAGTTGTGTTCCACTTTTCATGACCTCGTTTGGGGTTTTCTTGGCAAAAATACTGAAGTGGTTTTCCATTTCCTTCTCCAATTCATTTTATAGATTGAAAAACTGAGGCAAACAGGGTTATGTGACTTCCCCAACATTGAACTCAATAAGATGAATCTTCCTGACTTCAGGCCTGATACTTCTTCAGCTTTTAAAGACTAAATTAACATTAGTGCAAAGCTAAAGAATTATTTGCCTTCAATATTCCACACCATTGGAATAAAATAAAGACAATAAGAAAGTCCTTAAGTAGTGATACCTTGAAATAATCAGCATAACAATTCCACTGGGGACATGGAAAGAGATTTATGTTCTTTGTAATATTAGAGTTACATTTTGGGGGTGACAGCTACCAAATCATTGTGAAAGCAGTAAGTCTAGTTTATTATCTCCATCTGACAAATAACATAACTAAGACCAAAAAAAGCTGCATAGACAATAATTCAACATGAGAGCTGAAACTGACCTTCACCAACTCAATTCAACCATTATGCAGAGCTATTAAAACTAAGATATACTTAATGATAGACTTACCCTACCTGACACTGGACTTTTTCATTTTATCTTTTAATCCTCTCATAGTACAATATTACATGTAGGGTTGAATCTTATGTAAAATGTTGAGAGAAGTTTCTCCATCACACAAACTGTTTTGCCATTTTAATTACAGTATTTTCATTTTTATACCAGTCAAGCACATGGATTGGTATATGTTGTTTCTAGCCCTCCCTTGAGAGTACAGACAGCTTCATATTGGCTTTGACTACAGAAAAAGATACCATTTTTGGATTTCTGAATTGTCAATAGCATCTTGCTTTATATAAAATCATAAAAAGTCATTTTTAGATCATGCAAAATGCAATTAATTCCTTGAAAGAGATCTCCCAAAATAGGCTTGAGAAATTTGCACACATAGTAAATGAATCCTCCACAAACAAGCCCCTTCAGTGCCTCTGTCTAGAAGCAAGGCAACTTGCTTCAAAGAGTGTGCCAGTGAAACACATCATGCTGCCAGTTTCCTAGAGTAAAGAGATTTCCAGTTCAGGCATAGCACTAGACTATCTGTTTATAAGCCTAAGAACTAGTTAGGCTAAGATTAGAGCAGCTCATCACCAAGTTGGCCACTTGGTAGTAAAATATTTCTCAGCCCTGAAAAGTTGCTAATAACATTTCTAAGACATAGAGATGTCACCATCAGTGTCAGGGGATAGAATTGACAGAATTAAATAAAAGAACATACATATAACTCAGGAGATTAGAATAAATAGCCTCTTAAATTCCCTTCAAACTCTAAGCCTATGAGCCTACAATCTTACAAACTAAAATGTGTAGTAATGTATAAACCAATGAATGTAGTAATATTCTCTGTAGTACTAAAGTCATCTTTATAAAACCTAAAAAAGTAAATCCCAGAAGATACTTTGACTTTCCAAAAGCATTCTAAATTACTAAGAATCATATCCTCATGACTGTAAAAGGAAAAATTCTGACAGGATCACACTGGTGTGGTTCAGTCCCAATATGTAAACTTCTGATAACATGGGGAGATAACTAATCTCTAACAAATGGTCTCAGTTCCCTTATGACATATTATGACATGTGTTGTAGATTCCATACTGTAAAATTGCTTCATGAATTAGTTTTGGAAGTGTAAATTTTCTTGCTGTAGCAATAGCTATTAAGCTTGAAAAGAAACAAAGAGAGAAACATTAAGATGAAGACCCAGAAGACTGAAGAATTAGTTCAAGATGGTCTTAGGTTATATGAGATTTTGAATCATAGTAGATATGTTTCCTAGTCTATTCACCAATTAAGTCATCAAAACTTTATAATGCATGCTACTGAAAACAGCCTGTCTTTTTATGTGACTTTGGGAAAGTTTTCTACGTTAACTTTTCTTAAAAACAGAGATTTAGTGGAGAGGCAGTGAGGCAGTAGAGATAAAGAGCCAGTGTTGGAGTCAAGGACACCTTTATTCGTTATCAACAATTGATATTGTTGGACTTGGACTAATTAGAACTTGAGTAAGTCACTTTAGTGCTCCCAGATAATCTCTCCTATTGCTCTAAGCAATTCTCCAAGACTGTTAAATCACAAAAGAGAGTGGCCTGGATCACTGAAGGAAGTTTATATGTTGGGAATTCAACATAAAAATAAAAACACTAGTCTTCAACAAAATAAAACTTTATTGATATTTTATTGGTTGCTTTCATATAATATTTATTGACTTTTATAACACAAAATTTATCCTTTTTTATGCCACAGTGATGTCACAGTTCTCATCCTAATATTTTTCTAGTTTTTCTAAGTTCACTTTCTATTCTTACAAACTGGAAATACAATTACTGATTTTTTATTGTTATGCTGTATATTATTGCTATCAAAGTATTTGAATTTGCTCAAATTTATATTTAGGTTGAAATTACTGAAAATTAAATGTGATACTATTCTTACATAGTTGATATTATCATTAAAAAAAAAATAAAACAATGAATTTCAGAATTAGCCAGGACTGATATACTAGTTAGTCCAAGATCATAAATCCTCAATATTTTCTTGAGGATAACATACCTAAGTGCAGAGGCAGCCCATTTCACTAGCTATCATGGTTGGAAAAGTCGTCTTGCCAGTTAAATCTAATTTTGCCATTTATACCTATTGCTTCTATCAAAGAACTGTAGAATTTTTGAGCTGGGCAGAATCTCAGAAGATAGCTAATGGTATATATATCTTAATTGGAATCTACAACATATTGAACAAGTGGTCGTTGCTGAAGTTTGATGAATGAAGTCAAACAAAGCAGAAAGGGGCCAACACTGGATTTGAATTGCCAATCTGTATTTTCTCCAAACACTGATATTTCCATATGTTTTCTAGCAGCTACAGTGGTACTTAATGTTGTTTGCAAAATCCAAGGACTTATATTTTCAGTTTTCAGAGAAAAGTATATAAAATCTATAGGAAAGGGGGACCTACTCCTTATTAAGGAATTTTGGAGAACTAATTATTTGAAAGTTTTCCTTTATAACAAATCCAAGTTTAGATCTTTACAGCATCTACCCATTACTTTTAGTTCGGCCTTTTGAAGTAAAACAGAACAAATCTAATCCTTTTTCCCCTGACAGACTTTCAATTATTTGAATTTATTCAGATGTAATATAAATTCAAACCCAACAATAACAAATAAAATTCATCTGTTTCTATACCTAATGGGGTACATGGTTGCCCATGTAATAATCTACCAGTCTAAAGCAAGATGAGTGAATCCACATCAATGAAATGTGGAATGTATAATGTTGAACTGATTAAATTCTGGAAATATATTTTTACCATCTCTAATTCTAGACAATAAAACTGAAATGGACAACATGAACATGTTTAATAAATGAAGCATTAATTTAAAAAAACATATTTGCCTAGAGAGCATATTTAGTTTCTTTTAACTTAGCAACACAAATTTAACCAAATATTTTCAATGACACTTAGATGGATAACAAATAAAATCTATTTTATATAGTGAATCGTCTTGGTATATATCCTGTGTTTATAGTAAAGGGTATACTTTGGAGACCAGTTACTTTTCTCCTTTTATAAGAAGCAGACCAATATATGAATAACAGTTAATAAAGTCTCTAGACACAAAACTGTGATATAATATCCACAATTTGCACTCGTCAACACAGGCATTATCTGAGACTCACCAAGAACAACCAGTTTATCTTTCCTCACATTTTTACCTTGTAGGCAGTGGCAGATGTGGGAATCAGAGCCTCAAGTAAATCTGAGTCAATGACCCATATAGAGTTTAAATTAAAAAATCAATTTATTTTTGGATTTTGCAACTGAGCCATTAAGTAAAATTTTGCATCTGTAAATGGTCTCTATGTCCAAATGAATGGACCCAGCTTCAGGGGGGAAAGCTTTATGGTCGGCCCTTTTCCAGATTTTGAGGCCACAGGCCACATTCCTGAGATTTGCTGTGCAAGCACCATTTTTTTTTCTTTTTTTGGCTGTGACTAGTTAGGCCCTTGTTGGGGTTCATGGCAGCAACTCAATGTCCTTTTCATAATATTTGCTCCAATTTCTTAACCTGTCAGAGCTCAAAATCCAGAGAGGCCATGCTTTATTCCAGTCATATATCAGCCCAGTCATTTCCCAAAGATTAATAAATATGCTACTAGTATTTATGAGAGAGCCTACCCTAATCCTTATGTACATTCATATTTCCTGCCTGGTTGAGATGGTGTGATGTGATCCATCCAGGAGCCCAGTTAAGACATAGGCTCTCAGATGAACTGAATTCTGGCATTTGTAAAAGACTGCAGTGCAAAAGGATAAATATAGCAAACACTGTTCTGGGGAATTTTTTTTTCTTTTTCAAATTATGTGGTAACTAAAACAGCTTTCTAAGAACTAGGTAAATTTTTTTTTCTGTTTTGTTCTTTGGAGTTTACTTGTTTTTATTGGTATCTTAGACATTTTCCAGAAATATAGCCCTCTAAATTGGTATTAGAGGACCTTTAACAAAAGTATCTTCAGTTAAAACAAAGTCAGCATTTTTCTCAGAATTACAATGAAAAAACTGTTTTTTTTTTTCTTTAATTTAATATAGGGAATAAAATGAGTGAGATTTCTGACAAATTTTAAGAATTAAAAAAGTTTCTGGCCTCAGACACACTTAACACTTCCTAGCTGTGTGACCCTGGGCAAGTCACTTAACCCCAGCCTCAGGGGGGAAAAAAAGAAAGAAAAATTAAAAAGTTTCAAATAAAAACATAAATTCAAATTTTTGTACTGTTAATAAAAGCCCTTAATGATAGTAATTTTAAAATCATATTAAGATTGTTTTACAAGCTGGGTTTTCTACATTTAAAATTCAAGCAGTTAATTATAAGAACCCAAGGATTTCATGTCTTGTCTCCAACATTAAATTCATCTTAGCAGTTTCAACTCATTGTTCTTGCCTGTTCACTCCTATCATTCCAGATTCCTAAATATTCCTTCATTTAGCATATAGCTACTCATCCCAGCTATACAGCAATGATCCAACTTAATACACATTTACTAGGTGCCTCCTATATGCAGTAAACTCTACTAAGTAGTGAAAGTAAAAAAGAGAAAATGAATTGAAAAATACTTATTAAGCACCAACTTTTTGTCAGACACTGCAATATGTGCAAAGGATAAAAAAATGATCCTTGCCCTAAAGAATCTAAAGGTCCCTTACCATCTGAGGGAAAAAACTGAAAAACAACTATTTTTAAGAGGCTTGCAATCCAAAAGGAGGATATAACATGTAAATGAAAGATGGAAGGAATTCTAAGTTCTATGAGGAAGCCTTAGCATAGTAGGTAACATTTGAAATGAGGTATAAACAAAGCTAGAAATTTTAAGACATGGAGTTGAAATGAAAGCACATGGGCATTTGGTAGGTAGAGTGAGGAGAAGCATGTGAAAATTTAGGCAGCAATAGGGAGAATACCAAGATTAAAGAATAACAAGAAAGCCATTTTAGCTGCAATGTCATATGTATGAAGAGGAGCAGAATGCAATCAGCTTCAAAATGTTGACTGGATCTAGATCTTGAAGAGTTGTAAATTACATTGGTAAAGAATTGGTAGTTAATCCTAGGGCAAGCATTCTTAGTTTGTTGTATCATGGATGTCATTAGCATTTGGTTGAAGATTACCTATCACATCTGAGAACTTTTTGTTTGGTTGGTTTTGGTTTGGGGTTGGGGGGGCATAAAATGAAATATAAAGGATTACAAATGGAAGTATTTATATTGAAATAAATCTGCATTTTTCTTCTTCATACAAAGTCACAGATGCCCTGAAACCTATACATAGATTTCTTGTCTAGAAGGTCTATGAACCAAAGTTCAGAACTCCTATATTAGAGGATTTATTCTGATTGTAGTGTGTGTGTGTGTGTGTGTGTGTGTGTGTGTGTGTGTGTGTCTGTGTGTCTGTGTCTCTGTGTGTGTGGGTGTGTGTGTATGTTTTAAGACAGAGGTCTTTCTTTCTCTTTCAAGCTGGAAATATAGTGATCATTCATGAACCCTTACCCCCTCACTGATTGGCAGGAAAAGTTGATGGTTCTGATCCTTTTTAATAAGATGTACTCCCAGCCATCCTCACCCTCACCCCAGGAGCTCACTATAGGGTACAGAACTTTAGTCTTTAGCCCTACTGCATCTTCTAACTCCTGAGTTCAAATTATCCACCAGCCTCTGTTTTCTCAGTAGCAGATATTGCCTGCACCACAAGTTATGAAAAGTTATTAAACAGGAAAGGACCAAATACAAAGATATTAGTGGTCTACCTAATCCCAAAATATATTTGGGACCAGTGCTATAACTAAGAATTTTTATTTATTATTAGCCAAGACTAGAAGAAGGAAATGCTTTCTTTTTTATTTATTTAATTTTTATTTTATTTTATAATTATAACTTTTTTTTACAGTACATATGCATGGGTAATTTTTTATAACATTATCCCTTGCACTTACTTCTGTTCAGATTTTTTCCCTTCCTCCCCCAACCCCCTCCCCCAGATGGCAGGCAGTCTTATACATGTTAAATATATTACAATATATTCTAGATACAATATATGTGTGTAGAACCGAATTTCTTGTTGCACAGGAAGAATTGGATTCAGAAGGTAAAAATAACAGTTTACACTCATTTCCCAGTGTTCCTTTTCTGGATGTAGCTGATTCTGTCCATCATTGATCAATTGGAATTGGATTAGCTCTTCTCTATGTTGAAGATATCCACTTCCATCAGAATACATCCTCATACAGTATCATTGTTGAAGTGTATAATGATCTTCTGGTTCTACTCGTTTCACTTAGCATCAGTTCATGTAAGTCTCTCCAAGCCTCTCTGTATTTCTCCTGTTGGTCATTTCTTACAGAACAATAATATTCCATAACATTCATATACCATAATTTACCCAATCATTCTCCAATTGATGGACATCCATTCATCTTCCAGCTTCTAGCCACTATGAAAAGGGCTGCCACAAACATTTTGGCACATACAGGTCCTTCTTTAGTATTTCCTTGGGATATAAGCCCAGTAGTAGTATGGCTGGCTCAAAGGGTATGCACATTTTGATAACTTTTGGGGAATAATTGCAGAATGCTCTCCAGAATGGTTGAATTCTTTCACAACTCCACCAACAATACATCAGTGTCCCAGTTTTCCCACAGCCCCTCCAACATTCATCATTATTTGTTCCCGTCATCTTAGCCAATCTGACAGGTGTGTAGTGGTATCTCAGAGTTGTCTTAATTTGCATTTCTCTGATCAATAGTGATTTGGAACACTCTTTCATATGAGTGGAAATAGTTTTAATTTCATCATCTGAAAATTGTTTGTTCATATCCTTTGACCATTTATCAATTGGAGAATGGCTTGATTTCTTATAAATTAAAGTCAATTCTCTGTATATTTTGGAGATGAGGCCTTAATCAGAACCTTTAACTGTAAAAATGTTTTCCCAATTTGTTACTTCCCTTCTAATCTTGTTTGCATTAGTTTTGTTTGTGCAGAAACTTTTTAATTTGATGTAATCAAAATTTTCTATTTTGTGATCAATAATGGTCTCTAGTTCTCCCTTGGACACAAACTCCTTCCTCCTTCACAAGTCTGAGAGGTAAACCATCCCATGTTCCTCCAATTTATTTATGATTTCGTTCTTTATGCCTAAATCTTGGACCCATTTTGATCTTATCTTAGTATGTGGTGTTAAATGTGGGTCCATGCCTAGTTTCTGCCATACTAATTACCAGTTTTCCCAGCAGTTTTTGTCAAATAATGAATTCTTATCCCAAAAGTTGGGATCTTTGGGTTTGTCAAACACTAGATTGCTATTTTTATTCACTATCTTGCCCTGTGAACCTAACCTATGCCACTGATCAACTAGTCTATTTCTTAGCCAATACCAAATGGTTTTGGTGACTGTTGCTTTATAATACAGTTCTAGATCAGGTACAGCTAGATCACCTTCACTTAATTTTTTTTTCATTACTTCCCTTGAAATTCCCGACCTTTTGTTGTTCCATATGAATTCTGTTGTTATTTTTTCTAGGTTATTAAAATAGTTTCTTGGAAGTCTGATTGGTATAGCACTAAATAAACAGATTAGTTTAGGGAGTATTGTCATCTTAATTATGTTCGCTCGGCCTATCCAAGAGCACTGAATATCTTTCCAATTATTTAAATCTGACTTTATTTTTGTGGCAAGTGTTTTGTAATTTTGCTCATATAATTCCTGACTCTCCTTTGGTAGATATATTCCCAAATATTTTATGCTATCGACCGTTATTTTGAATGGAATTTCTCTTTGTATCTCTTGCTGTTGGATTGTGTTAGTAATGTATAAAAATGCTGAGGATTTATGTGGATTTATTTTGTATCATGCAACTTTGCTAAAATTCTGTTATTTCTAATAGCTTTTTAGCAGAGTCTTTGGGGTTCTCTAAGTATACCATCATATCATCTGCGAAAAGTGATAATTTGATTTCCTCATTTCCTACTCTAATTCCTTGAATCTCTTTCTCGGCTCTTATTGCTGAGGCTAGAGTTTCTAGTACTATATTGAAAAGTAATGGTGATAGTGGGCAACCTTGTTTCACTCCTGATCTTATAGGGAAAGGTTCTATTTTATCGCCATTACATATGATGTAGGAAATGCTTTCTTATATGAATGAGATAGCATGAAAATAAGGAAACAAAGATTGAAACACTCAAGCCGGGTTAATATTGAATAGATCACAACTGGGAAAAAGAGCTATCAAGGTGGTTTGAGAGAAGGAGCTCACCCTAATCCTCTTGTATCATATTATATTTATCAATTATTCTAGGCCATCAAACAATAAGCTCCATTGCTTCTGCTGAAAAATTGCAAATGTTTTCACTGCCTTTTAAATTTAGTTCCCTTAGGGCAAAGCCCTAGTTATGACTTAAATATGACTCAATTTCATGTTATGGACTTACAAATGAATGTTTCAGATATAATTCATATAACTAGAATATTTTTTGTATTTCCTAATAATTATTTATTATATTAAAATTATTTGTTCCTGTTAAGAAATATATCTAAAAGATATAAATATGAAAGCATAATAATGGCATAAGATCACAACAATATAATTAAGTTTGATAAACATTTATTAAATCATATTATTTTCAAGACACTGTGCTAGTGCCTATACATCCAAAGACAATAAAAAACTCTTTGTTCTCAATGATTTTAAATTACATGCAAATTCTTATATACAAAAATTGTTTCAATTCTTAGTAAATCAATAATGAAAACATAATAAAATTTTGACCTTCCATTGTATCACATATTTGGTTAAGTTTGTTTGAAATTTGAACATATATTAAAAAGGTCAATCATAATGACTGCTTACTTGAGAGACATTCAGCCTGCAGGCTGTATTACAATTTCAAATTATATTAAATGTCCTAGAAAAAAAAATTAAGGAAGAATGAGACATTCTATAACTAGGTGATCATCATATATGTAAAATAGTGCCCTTCAAGAAATTTCATCTGATCTCTGATCATGTGGCAGGAGCATATTTGAGGAAGAAAGAGCATTTAGAACTATAAGGGATATTAGATATTTCCATATTATAGATGAGTAACGTGTGGCACAGTAAGCTTATACAATTTGCCAAAGGCCAAACTGCCAGCAGGTAACCCATTCAAAAATGGGTCAAAAATCCACTATACGATTTGACTTCTCAAAGATAACTTTAAAAAACAGAATGAAATGAGAAACAAAAGAGACATGAGAAATGTTATTTATATGTGATACTAGTCCTGTTTCACTCAATGATCTCCTGTTTCATTGAGTGACAGGGTTCCTACTTGCATTTTACGAGTTTCTTGGCCATATGTGTCTTGCCCATTTCCCACAAAGACCCTGGAAAATCTCACGGGCTCATTTTTCTGGCCCCTGCAAAGGAGTAACCCTTCTGTTGTGATCTGGCTGTTTTTCATTTGTGAGTTGGTAGTAGAGGAAGGATTTGGAGGGATTAAGTTGCTAACATTGTAAACTCAAAATATCTTTATAGAGACATTAATATGTATGTACATAGTTGATGCATTTTATCAGTTTCGAAATAATTTTAGATCAAATTCTAAAAGTAGAAATGGGAAGATCATAGTTATGTGGTATAAAGCCTGGTTTTCTAATAAGTAGTTGCAGATAGACCCTCCCCAAGGCTTTAAGTGGCTAACTGTCTGGACAAGTTCTTTAGCCTCCTTTGTGTTTGCATGAATTAATGTCTGTCAAGACTATAAATTCTTAGAAGGCAGGGATTATGGGTTATTCAGTTCAATTCAGTTCCCTCTGCTATGTGCCTTGCACTGCCAGTAAAGAGTTTGGCATAATGTGCTAATGAGCCCTTACAAAGTATAAGGTAAGAATAGAATGCTAACCTTGGAGTTAGGAAGATCTGGATTCAAATTCCACCTCTGACATTTATTATGTGATCATGGGCATGGCATTTAATTTCCCAAAATCTCAGCATCACCATCTATAAAATGAGAATGACAGGTGTGGTAACTGAAATCCATGGGACCAACTTAAGACTAAAGTAAAATCATGTATTTAGAAGGTTTACAAGAATTAAAGAGCTTTGTGTGTCTTTATAATGATACAGCATAGCCTCCATGAGCTCTGCTGTATTTGGCCTCAAAGCCAATTAGAGCTTGGGTCCTGTCCCCACCTGTGACTCATATTTCTGAGCAAGTCATTCACCTTCCATTGCTAGTGGCAACTTGTTATATGACTCAGTTACAGAGAAAGTACCAACTACTTTGGTAAAAGCTTTTGGTAAGCTCTTTATGTCCTCTCTTTTGTTCTCTCTCTCTTTGAATCTCTCCCCTTTTTCCTTTCTTTCTCTTCCTTTTTCCTTTTTTTTCCTCTTTCTTTTTTCCTCTCTTTCTTCTTTCTCTCTGTGTCTTTCTTCCTCTTTCCTGCTACTTTTCTCTGTCTCTGTCTCTCTCTCATCTTTCTTTTTGCTGAGTTAGTTCACTACATTCAATGTTGACATATTTTCTAAGGGTTTAAATATTCCCCCTTAATGAGCAGTACTAATTGGAGCCATAGGATTCCCACTAGTTACCATGTAAGCTCCTAATGGGTGGGGATATTTTTATCCTTTGTATTTGCATCCCCAGCATCAAGTATATTGCCTGGTGCATAATAGACCCAAGCATTTATTAAGGGTCTATCAGAGGACCTGGATTGAAATCCCTCCTTACTACATGGGCAACATAAGGAAAGTCACACAAAATGTTCAAGCCTCAGGTTCCTCATCCTTATCTATAAAAAGAAGGGATCAAATTATTTGATCTCTGAGTTCCCTTTCAATTCTCAGGCCATGATTCTACCAAACAGTAACCGATCTTGTAACTTTAATTTAACATTCTATCAAGATCACCACCATCAATGGCAGTGACAATCATCTGCCTTCTGGAATCACATGAGTCATTGCAGTTAATTATCTGATTTTTAGCCCTAATTCCAATTATATCACTATAGGCATTGTGTATATGAATCCATTTTTAAAGCTTCTAAAAGTGTACATAGAGTAATCAGAACTAATAATCATTTTCACATTTTATTGTAGTATAATAAAAAATAATAATGCCATACATATTAGAGGTAAGATAAGATTTTCTTAGTCAAACAAATGTTGGAGTTACATATTATTTTAGTAATAGATGACTCATGTCAAGTACAGCAAATAAATTCAATGTTTGATTCCTTTGTTGTATGCTCTCCCTCTATCAAACTTATTTATGTCTGATCAAATTGAATTTCAAAATATGTTTGAATTTCCAGTGTCCACATTTCAATATATTGAATCTCAAGCTCATTTGTTCATGGAGAAATATCTCTAATTAAGACAACTTGAGATAATTAATATTTATCTTCCATATTGGAAATATAAATAATATTATAAATAGAAAATTAATACACAGAGGAACTTATTTCTAATGCAATCATCTTGTAGTATGTAAAGTGTATATGCATATTGTAAGAATATAATCCTTCATTTCAATCTTTCCATCAATAGACAATCATAATTCATAATAAATGTTTAGTGACTGATGCCTGTGAGGCTCTAGGATATGGGTTGAGGATAAAGACAAAATGAAAATGAAAATAAATCCCTGCTCTTCATTTTACATTCTTTTTAAAAATTTAAACTTTTTAATTGATGTTTGATTGTAAGAATTTTAGTTATAATTGATTATAAGAAATTAATGTTAGAGTATCAAGTCCTTGAGAATGGGAATGGGGCTATTTTGTCTTTCATATGTCTAGTATTTTTGTAGCAGTCATATTCATGGCCAATGTTTATTGGTTGTTAGATTGGACTAGATGATTTGATGAAGAATATACAACCTTATCGCCATAGGAATCAATAAAGCCTTCCTTTGGGAGGTTATACCTGAAAGGTTACTAAGGATTCTAAGAGATAAAGACATGAAGGTGAGAGATGTAATGCCAGGATCAAAAAATAGCAGGTAGACCAGTTTCAATGAAATGTAGAGGGTGCTGATGGTTTTTTATATGAAGAAATAGAATGGAGTAAATCTGTGAGAGTTTTATTTAGGATTTTGGTTTTTTGTGGGGTTTATTTTTAAATTTATTTGTGTAGAGGCCAAAACTGAAGAGCCACTGAAGATCCTGCCTCATTTTTAGGAACATCAGTTTTTCAAGAGAAGAGGAGAGATGGGCTGAAAATTAGTTGTCCAGTTGATAGACTATTTCAACCATCTAGGAAAGAAGTTTGTTAGTCAATAAGCATTAAGGAACTACTATGTACTAGGCACTATGCTAAGTTCTGAAGATAGAAAAGGAGTAGAAAAAGAAAGCCTTAACCTCAAGAAGCAAAGATTGCATAGATATATGTTGGTTATGCTGTAGGGGAATTATTTTGCCACTTAGCATTGAATTAGATGGCCCTGAGATTCTTCCCAATTATGAAGTTCTATGCTTCTATGATATGATGACAGCATGTGACTAGAGAGAAGGGGGGAAATTGAGCTTTAAAAAAATAATGACAAAGTTCTTCATTAAATTGATATTTAAGAACAAAATAGATGTATGTGTAAATTCACAGATCTTAAGAGAAAAAGCTTTTGAGAAATAATAGTGGGGTATGGTATGGAAGAAGCCATAGGAAAACAACAATATGCCAATCCTTCCTTATAAACTAGGTGTTTGGGAGTTTAGATCTCCACAATTTTCTCCTTCAATTATACTTTGGCTCTTTAAGGTTCTGAGCTGAGAAGGGGAAAAGCCTGCTCTATGGATGTCAAGACTTGTCAGTATATCTTTTCCAAGAGAAAAAATTCAACAATTACCAATTGTCTATTATATGCAATACACTGTTAGGAAGTAAAGATACAGATATTAAAATACTACTAATTTATTTACTCTTGAAATTTTTCTTTTGCTTATTTACATATTTTAAATGAAAAAAGTATATGGGATGGATCATGGCAAAGGGGGGGGGGATTCCAGCTATAAAAGAAGAATGACAAGAATCTGATAGAACATTGGATGGGTTTTTTTTAAAGGTCTTGAAGGAAATGGAAGTCATGGATTAATGGAAACATAATTGCTTACAATCCTTGTTACTGGTCTTTGATATGATACAGAGATGATAACAAGCAAATTTGGGGGAAGAAATATCACACATGTTACTGTATCCTGACTAAAACAAAGTATCAACATATAGGAGTCAGAAAGAAAATAACAATGAGATGCAAGCAGACAAGATAGTGGTAAGTTTTGAAGCCAAACTAAAGAGTTTATTTGGATTTTGGAGGCTATTCACTATAGATGTCTGAACAGGCAAAAGCACAATAATGGATCAGAGAAAAAATTGGAGGGAGGACATCTGAATAAGGTTATAAATCTGGCATAGAGTAATGAGTCTAGTCAAAAGAGGTGGCAGCTAGGATAGAACCAAAGATGAAGATCTGGAAGCCTTTAGAAAAAAAATCAAGTATTTAGATCATTCATTCAGAAAAATAATTTAAAAAAAGAAAAGTAAAGGAGTGGGAGAGAAACCCAATGTAGCACATGATGATTTTGTTGTTTAGAATACTGAGGACATAAGAATGAGAAGACTTCTTGTTATTGGTCAGTCATTTCAGTCGTGTACAAATCTTCATGACCCCATTTGGAGGTCTTTGATAAGGTTACTGGAATGGTTTGCCATTTCCTTCTCCAGTTCATTTTATAGATAAGGGAACTGAGGCAAACATGGTGGTGTAAGTTGCCTAGGATCACACTAGCAAATGTCTCAGTCCAGATTTGCACTCAGAAAGAGGAATCTTCTTGGCTCCAGGACTGATGATTATTGACTTAAATGTGAGGTATCAACATGAAAACCAAGAGATAACTGATCGACTGTTCTAGAAAAGGCATTAGAAAGAGGATAATATATCAGAGTTCAAGGTGGCAATTGAGAAATCTTCCCCCATACAAGTCTTTCTAATTCATTGTACATTCACAATACAATTGAAATGCTGATATTTAAGATCAATGCAGATGGCCATTCCACATAGTTCATAATATTTCACTGAGTATCAAGTCAAATCTTCCCAGGATTATAAAGCAATGATGCTATAAATGGTATTTATTGCTGTGCGTAATTGTACATTATCTGTTACCATAATAAGATGAAACAATCTTGCATCTAATCTATAGTAAGAGCATAAAATATAGTTCTGAATGCTGGAAAATTCTATTTTGAATTTTGATATGTTCCACTGCATCACAGAGTAAAACAAAGCAGAGA
This sequence comes from Sminthopsis crassicaudata, assembly GCF_048593235.1. Taxonomy (NCBI): domain Eukaryota; kingdom Metazoa; phylum Chordata; class Mammalia; order Dasyuromorphia; family Dasyuridae; genus Sminthopsis; species Sminthopsis crassicaudata. Next base: position 679,468,754 of record NC_133617.1, read on the forward strand.
GAGAGTATGAAATTCCTAGACCTTGTGAAAGACCCTTACCCCCACTAAAATAATCATGAGTCTGTTCTCTTTCAAATTCTAGGCTTAAAAAAAGTCAAAATAATTTAGAAAGCTTTCCATCCACCCAATACCCCCAACATCCCTGACTACAGAATTTATCAGTAAAGAGTTGCAGGAGCAGCTGAGCATATATTAATAAGTATGACTACACCAACTGTTTGGATTGGGGGTTGGGGAGATGTTAGACTTGAATTTGGATTTTTTTTTCCTTTGGCAGAGGGTGTGTTGGTTTTAAAATGGTCTTGACCCATTGCCCCACCTGGTAGGCACAATCACGCCTGTCAGTCAGGAATCAAAGTTGCAAATTTCCACAACCAACCCCTTTTATTTTCTTTTTTATCACCAAGAAACTGTCAAGATAAAGAGGAAAAAATACATGATAGAGGAGAGAAAGCAGTCTCTTTGCCATGTATCATTTTCCTTAAAGAAATAGTCTATAAGAATGGTTGCTACTGTTCGCTGTAGAACAAAAAGAATGCAAAGTCAGACGTGATGACATACACAGAATATAACAGGGTGAACATAGAAATATGAATGGAGATGAAGAACTTCTGGAGAAATTCTATCCCCTTTGAACCCAAATCTATGAAAGAAAATACCTCTTCCTCTTTGTCACTTTCTCCTGCATATAAGATTATTTTATTCCTTTTTTTAATGTTTTCTGGACTATTTAGTAAGAAACATACTTTTTGTCCTTAATGCATTTGAGACTATGATGTCTCCTGTAATTTGATACCCTCTATCAGAGGGGACTGTGTGGGCAGGGGGTCATGGGCAGGGTATTAGGATGGAGTGGCTGGAATGGGGAGGGAAAAAAAAAAAAAAAAAAAAAAAAAACTAGTAGACTGATGAATTTTGGTAACAGGCTGCCATCTACTGGACTGAATGAAAGGTAGAGATTTTTTTTTTTAATTCATTTTGAAAGATAATTTCTTTCTGAATAGTTCCAAAAGAAGAAAACAAATGGGAAAAAAAGTAAATATAAAAGAACTGGAATCATGGTGATCTGGCAGGGCCCTGGAAGCCTTCCCTATGAACTGATTAATTCTCTGGTGCTTCAGGTGCCAAACAGGAAAACAGTATAGCATCCATCAGAAATGTAGAGGTGACAGGGATCTCAAAGTTATCTAATCCAGTCCTCCCAGTTTAAAGATGGGAAAACTAAGGACCAAATAAATAACATAAATAGGATTTGAAACTAGGGACTATGGCTTTATGATGTGTTTTCTCTACTATATCACCCTGCCTCCTGAACTCATTAAATCTTTAAACATAATGGAAAAATAGTACAGAGAAAATCAATTAATCAGTCAATAAACCAATTAATATTTCATACTTCTCTATGCCAAGCCTTTCGTTGGTACAGGTAATTGAAAAGCAAAAGAGAAACTGCCCTGACATCACCACAGAGCCAAGGTAAAATAGCATCATCCCTCTCTAAGGACATAAAAAACCAACACAAGAAAACTTTGGAAAGGAGGTTTACCACTAACAGTTAGGAAATCAGGAAAGTGTTCATGTAGCATGTAGTGCTAAAATAGGGCTTTGAAGGATAGAAGAAATTATAAGAGGCAGAGGTGAAAAGGGACTATACTCTAGCCATGAAGTACTGCTTGTGCAAATGTCTAGAAAAAGTAAATGCAATGTTACGTGAGGAACAATAAGAAAATTGTAGGCTTTAGTCCAAGGATCTCAAATAACAGATCTTTCTCTTACTACCTGTATGATCCTGAACCTTTTAATCACTCTGGGTCTCATTTTCCTCCCATGTAAAATGAGGAGCTAGCTTAGTCATCAACTTTTATTAAGTATCTATCTAACATATTCCAAGGACTAGGCTTAAGCTCTATGATGCAAATAAAGGCAAAGTCTGGGGTTGGATTTAAAGTCAAGTCTGCTTTGAGAAAAGAGACTATTTAATTTTTGTCTCTTTGTTATGAGTGCCTAGGAATCTGCCTGATACTTATTCAACATTTTGTTGTTACTTCTCAGACATTTCAGTCATTTCCAATTCTTTTTGACCTCATCTGGGGTTTTGTTGGCACAGAATAATAGAGTGGTTTGCCATTTCCTTTTACAGCTCATTTTACAGATGAAAACCCTGAGACAAATAGAGTTAAGTGACCTGCCCAGGGTCACACAGCTACTATCTAAGATCACAGTTGGACTCAGGTCTTCCTGGCTCCAACAACAACATAAATGAAAAGAATAACTTCAAAAGTATCAACATTCAGCACTCTGTAAAATTATAATGATCTGATTGGGCCTCAAAGGACAGATATAAGAAAGTAATGAGAAAATGAAAGAAAATTATCATGGAATATTATTTGTAATCTCAGACTTTTTTTTTCGTTAGTTTTAATGAACTGCTTCTTCCCATTCTTTCGTTGTTGTTGTTGCCTCAAAGTATGATTCTATGGGAATGAATAGAGAAGAGGATTAACTTGGGAAACCTAAGGGATAGAAAAATAAAATGTACCAATATAATTATTTTTTAATAAAAAGAAGTGTCACAGGACTGGAGAAGCAAAGATGTTATGATTTTTTAAGTAGTGGAGACTATAATATAATCTGAAAACCAGTAAACTTAACACAGAGCCCCAGAAAAACTTGAAAATGGCTCAATAAAGAAAAAGTTATTGAATGGTGGAAAAGGAAAAAGGGATCACCAAGAACAAACAAGGTTCATCAAGAAGACTAGGTCCTTTCAAATTAACCACATAGTGGTTTCTTAATAGAGTTACTAACTTGGTAGATAAATGAGATTGTTTTATTTATTTATCTAGATTTTGGTAAAGCATTTGAGCATTTGACAATGTGTCTTTAGTGTATAGTAGGTGCTTAATAAATGCTTGTTGATTTATTCATTATACAGGAAATTAAAGCAAACTCTCCCTTCAAGTTCATATTCTAATGGGTGGATAATGAAACATAAAGAAAAATAAAAGGTTGCTGGAAATTTTTTTTTCACTTTGGCATAGTGAATAGAGTGTGGCCTAGAATCAGGAGGACTCATCATCCTGAATTCAAATCTGGCTTCACACTTCTCTTCTTTCAGTGAAACTTAAAGAATTGTAGAATTTGACAATTGGAAAGGACCTTAGTGACCTTGTACCTGGACTCTGAAACCAAAGAAATCTACATATTAACTCCTCCAGAATCACAGAATTTCAGAAATGGAAAGGACTTCAGAAGTTTTGTGTTGTTTATCCAATAAAATCTCTTTTGGGTTGATTCAAATGGTGTGCTAGTTATCCTTCCCACCTTTGTGTTATCTGCACATCTATCTTTTTAATCTAGGCCATTTAGAAAAAGAAGCCCAGAAGCAAGTACAGATTTCTGAGACATATCACTGGAAGCTTTCTTCCCTTTTGAGAGCAAATATTTTTTAAAAATTAGAACATCATCTACCTATAATCTTTTAATTCTTCTCTATTTTCCCACATCTCTATTTAAATATTATTAAGTGGTAAAGAATAATTTCCTAATTTTACTTGGATCATATAATTTAATTTAATTTTTCAAATAATTTACTTGAGTCAAAAGAATTGAAGTCATCAAGAAAAGATATTAACTTATCACCTTACTCATCTTAGTTTTCAGTTATTATTAATTATCAGTCATTAGCCATTTTATAATGTCCTTTGCAATCCAATGGTTAATCTCCTTGTAAGGGATGGGGAAAGGAAATTAAGGTGAACTAAGCTCTGCTCTTTCTGTTATCAAGTACCATCACCTTATGTACCATAAGATGATCAATGAATGGTCTGCTCTCTTACTTGATTATCCTAATTGCCCTAATATAAATATTTTTAAAATGTATCCTGAGATTTCTTTGGCAGAATTTACTAAGTCTAAATCTTATCAATTCCTGAAACAGTTCTTTCAGAACTTGACAACCTCTCTAGCCTTGTTACATATTATGTCTCTCCATTCACTTGATAGCCCAATGAAAATGTCTTTCTCATTGTTCTTCATATATGATCTCCATTATCACTATGTCTTTTCAATCACTATCCCTCATTTCCCACAATGCACCCTTACCTCCTCCCCAGATTTTTTTAGAATTCCTGTTTTTCTTTAAGATTCAGCTCAAGTACCACATCCTACTTGATGTTTTTACTAATATTCTCTAGTGCTTCCTTTGCTTCAATCTTCCGCTTATGAATTTCTAAAATCTTTAAAATGAATTTTAAAGAATTCCCTATGTACTTCCATCAATCTCTTTAGATAACTTCTATTTCTTCTATTAATCATTTTTTCCTTTTATGTTAATTGGAAAGCTTCCAGTTTCCTAGACTGATTTCCTATTTTTATCTGTAATTTCATAGCATGTACATGTTTCCTCTTTTTTTTTTTTTTCTGACTGATCAAAACTATCATGGGAAATTAGGTGGTGTAGTGAATTAAGCACTGGGATTAGAATCAGGAAGGCTCCTCTTTCTGAGCCCAAATGAGGCCTCAGATATTTACTATCTATATGATCCAAGGCAAGTCATTTAGGCATTGTTTGCCTCGGTTTATATATTAAATGAGTTGGACAAGGAAATGGCAAACCACTCCAGTATCTTTGCCAAGAAAACCCCAAATGGGGTTATGAAGAGTTCGGAATGACTAAACAACAAAACAACAAAGTTCCATAACCTTAATTAGGGATTAATTTGATTTTCCTGACTATAGTAATTTACAGAGATATAACTGAAAATGTCAGCTATGGCATAGTTGAAAGAGAACTGTCATTAGAACAAAAGACATAGATACTAGTAATTACTATGACAAATACTTTCTGTGTGACATAGGAAGAATCAATATTCTATGCAATTCACAAGGAGTATTAGATGCAAAGAAGGTACCTTCCTACATTAGTGGAAGCAGTTTTCTTTTCTGATATTTCCTATATGAATTAAATCACAGTTTCAGATGATATACTAGAAATGAAGTTTACCTCTCTGAGAAGCATGGACATTTTTAAAAATAGTTTTTTAACTCAAAAAAACTCTAACAAAATTTGTTGTTTTGGAGGGCCAGGGAGCTAATTTTGAGGAAGAATGCCTGTTAGTGTTTTTTTGGCAACCCCCATTCACCAATCTGCTCACTCTTGAGAAAAGCCCCTTACCTAATTTGCCAAGGCATAAAATATTGTACATGGAATTAGCCTTGCAGCTGTAAACCATCTACCCACCCCAGTCCCAGCAACACTTTCCATCTCCTCCTGTGGGACTCAGTAAAACAAAATTATTGCTTAGGAAAAGAGCAAAAATTGGCACAGTGGACTGTGAATATTTGAAACCATGCATCACAAATCCCCAAATGCAAGGGGCCTCCTAAACATACAAGACATTTTATATATTTTCTGTTTTATTTGTCCAAAGGAAAGGGCTTTGTAGAATATAAATAGCTATGTAAACATGAGTTATCTTTATTAATATGTGGGCAGACAATTGTTCATGGAAATCATTTCTGTGAAAATTAAAATTATGCTTATTATGTTAGATTATTTTCAAAAGATAATTATATATATATATATATATATGTGCATATATATATATCTTTAAAATCTTCATATCTTTCATGATGAATGAAACAATAAGACTCAATCCCCTAAGGCTCACAAAGGTTGTAGTGTCTACTATCCAATAATTGGTCTTTCTTTACAAAAGTCGTCTCTTTCATAATAAAGATAGCTCTTTTGGGGGTAAAATTACACACAAGTACACACGTGCCTGTTTATGTGTGTATATATATATATATATATATATGTTTATATGGTATGTACATATAGGTATATATGCATATTTAATGATATATACATATGCATATGTATGTATAGATATGTGCATGTATGTATATGTATACATATATTTTTTCAATGGATTTGTAAGGGTCCATCTCAAATTACCCTATTTATAGCTTTCAGATATTGGTACATATGGGACTCTCACTTTGCCAGATTATTGCTAGAAGAGAATACAATATAATTTTCATTCTCCAAGTATTGCTGCTGCCTCATTCACACCCTCATTGAAGAAGTCCAGGGAACGAATAGGTTCCTGTCTTAACTGTCCTCCCTCTAAAGTCAAGTCCTTCACGGTTGAAGAAAAATCACAATCTACAGAGAACTTTTTCCAGGGAAGATAAAGCTTTCCTTGTAAAGCCAACAGGCTAAATATTTTAAATGTGCATGTTCAAGGTGGCCTTGGAGCATTTATAAAAGTCAAGTGATAATCACCTCCCATTTCATTCAATTAAGCAACTTTAGTTCAAAAAAATTTTAAATATATCCTAATTTTGAGACAGCAAAAGGTAGATAGGCAAGTTTTCTTGTAAAATAAATACTATAAATAAATTAATTAATAAATAATTAAATCTGAGGATTTTGAATTTCTTGACCTAAAGAGAATAGGTTTCAAAAACACATATAAGAAAGAAACAAAGTGTCTTGGGGTGATAGTAATCTCTTCAAATAATCTTGGTAGGGATTGAGATTTGTCCAATGTTTTATCCAAGATCACAGAAGGAGTAAAACTCAGAGTTATAAGAATGCAAGTACTCTGGGTATATTAGAATGTAAGCTCACCATAAAAGACAGAAAAAGGACCCACATATACAAAAATGTTTGTGGCAGCTCTTTTTGTGATAGCAAAGAATTAGAAAATTAGTGAATGCCCATAAATTGGAGAATGGTTAAGTAAATTATGGTATATGAAAATAACGGTATATCATTGTGCTATAAGAAGTGATTAAACAGGCTGATTTCAGAAAAGCCTGGAAACACTTACATGAACTGATGCCAAGTGAAACTAGAAGAACTGGCACTAACCTAGCTGCCTTTGAGAGTTAATTGTGTTATTGTGGTGTTAAGAGAGTTGAAATGAATCTAAATTCCATTGGCCCAGTACTGTTTCTACCAAGAAAAAGGCACATATACAAATAATTTTTCTATCTTTTTTTTTTCCATAGGCTCAATGACACTGCAATGTAGCTTTGAACAATTATTAAAAGGCCTCAATTTTTTCAGTGATGCATATGTCAAATTCCCTCAGTTGAGGGAGGAGGTAGTATGAGTGAGGGGCTTGAAGAGGGATTAAAAAAAAAAGGTTTGGAATAGTCTTTGTATTGAGTGGGAGAGTGAATCTACCAGAGAGGTGTATGGAAGGATTGCTTTATTGCAGTGAAGATCCTGTGTAACATAAATTTGTGGTGGACCTCATCTCTCTCCAACTTTATCCAGTGGCAAAAATAGAAGCAAAGAATATGGATTATGGGCATAGTGAGTATTGGTAAGACATGCTCAAAGAACAAAGGAATAGAGTTGAGTGAAGAAGATAGAATTGAACTAATTCACCAAGGAAGGGAAGGGAAGAGATTTAGTTTCAAGTTCCCTTATGAGCTTGAAAGCTGACTAATAGCCAGTGTTGGGAATGGAAATGGATCCAGTTTCTTGGATGGAGTGCAATCTACTTCTAGTTTGATGATACTCAGCTTTTCCTGGAAAGATTTGCTTATTTTTCAGCAAAACACTTACTGATGAAACCGAGGGGATAGAAATCTACAGTAAATGGCATCATACTGATGGATGTCCCAATTTGGATGCCCAATTAACTCCATAAAGGGGTATTTCACTTTCTAAATAAAAGGGATAATTCATACTATTTAAAGAGGGTTAAAAATTTTGTTGAATAGATTTATAGAAAGTGCCAAATCTGTATCTCTTTTCCAATCTTGCAATGATCTATGGCACAAAATAGTTAGATGACATTTAGTGTATTCCTTCTCTTGAAAGTTCAATGCAGCCCTCAGCCTTCTATGTTACTGGATTGAATGGAAAACTCTATTAGTATGCTCCAAAACATCAAGTTGTTACCTTTTATCTATTTTCAAGAATTAATACTTGATAATTAAGGAGTATTGAACTCTTACCAATTTCCACATTTGAAATTAAGATATTTGAGAGGAATAAATGATAGATTCCATATTATAGATTCAGAAATGTTTTTGTTTAGATTTTTGTTCATTCAGTTATGTTTTTCATGTCTAGAGGCCTTTACCTCAGGGTCTTCCCAGCGATTCCTGTATAGGGTCTGGATCCAGATCTCCCATCTCCTGGCCTTGCATCAGATCACTTAGTATCCAGACTTTATTTTTGACCCAGAGTTTTAAGGCCCCATAGGACACCATTTTCCTCCCTCCAACCTATTTAGGTTATTTACTTCCTGGCTTCTGTTTTATCCCAGAGATCCTTACATTACATTATATATGGGCCAGGTTTTGCCTTTTAGCTCCAGAGACTTCTGTTTTCTAGAGGCCTTGTCTAGATCAGATTCACTTTGTGTTTCAAGATCCCATTTATTAAATATATTCTTCTAGACCATGCATGTGGTCTACTCCTGCCTACTATGAGAAAGATCTCCTGATTCTCTCTAGGTACAATACTACTACCTATGATTTGATTAAATTTGAAGCAGAGCCCTAATATACCCCAACCCATACTCTTCACAACAGCATGATTCTAAAACCCTGGACTAAGAACTAAGAAATCCCATCTCCCTATTCACAACTGCCTGTTCCCTCCCTCTTCTTTGGTATGTAAAAGAAATAGAAGGCTGAAGGCTGCATTTCAAGAGAAGGAATATATTAAATGTCATCTAACTATTCTGTACCATAGGTCAACAAGGTTGGAAAAGAGAGAAAGATTAAGAACTTCCTATAAACCTATTCAACAAAATTCTTAACCCTCCATAGATAGTATGAATTATCCCTTTTATTTAGAAAATGACGAAATTTATAGGAATATCATTTTATGGAGTTAATTGGGCATCCAAGTTGGGCATCTATCAGTGATACCATTTCCTGCAGATTTCTATCCCCTCACAGTTTCATCGATTAGGTGTTTTGCTGGAACATAAGCAAATCTTTCCAGGAAAAGCTGGATATCATCAGGTTCGAAGTAGATCCCCCTCCATTCAAGAAACTGGATCCATTTCCACTTCCAACACTGGCTGTCAGTCAGTTTTCAAGCTCTTAAGGGAACATGAAACCAAGTAAGATCCATATGGTTCTAATGATCTTACAGGTGGTTTTCATAGTTCATCCCAAGTCCACTGTGGGAATAATTTGAAAATCCCTGCTTGGATTAGCCAGTAATTGCTATGGGTCAAAAGTATTAACCATATCTAGACAGGTGCACATTCTCACCACCAGCACCAAACCCTCCCTATTCCCCCTTCTCTCCATCTCTTGAGAGCATATGTGTATCTCATTTCTACAGCACACAGGTTTCTCACTATACATCTGCCTCAGAAACATTCCCTAAACCCAGCTGGGGAAAGGAATATAAGTGAATCAGTACAAGGTTATGGTTTGATGGGGTAGAAAATATGAGGCACATGGTCCATGTTGATTTCTACAAAATTTCATCCTAAGACTTGGTCTCCTTATTGTGACCTAGGAGAGAAAATGACCTGTTGGGTAGGATTCAATAATCCAAACAGGGGGCTCACATTCGTAACATGGCAAATAGATTCTAAAACAATGGGCTGTTCCTTCTCATCAGCTCTACTCTCACTGGGAATCACACAAGAATTATCACTATGATATATTTTTTAAATATTTATATCTTTTGTTCATCACTTTCATCTCTCAACATATTCCTTCACCTTTCCTAATTCATTGAGTCATGCCTTATAACAAAAGATATAGAAGAGCTTGGGTAATAATTTAGCAAAAGTAAACTTCACATCAACTGATTCTAACAGCATAGGCCATCTCCTATATTTGTAGTTCCCCATGTTCACCAAAGAAAGTAGGGAAATGCAATCTCTCCTCTGATCAAGCTTGAGTATAATCACACAGCACTAACTTTGTTTTGCCTTTGACTTTTAATTGTTTTTCTTTCTATTTCATTGTCATGGTCATTGTGCATATTTTCTAAGATAAATTTTACTGATCAATTTTGGTTTATATCATCTATATTTCCCATTGTATCCCTATCCTTGTGCTTAGAATTATTCTTTATAATGAAGAACAAAAAAGAAAAATAAAAAGGTTAATCATTTGACAACATTTACAAACCTCTTCTATGTGTTAGTTACTGGGGTAAGTGCTAGGGATTCAAAGTAAGGTGAAAGACAATTCCCTCTCTAAAAGAAGCTCAAAAACTTACTCAGTAAAAGCTTGAAAACATGTTGAAAAGTCTGCTGTGATGCTCAGTGTTCCACATCAATTACATTGTGTATATATTTGATTTTTGAAGGAGTTCTGCTTACTTTATTACAGATCAATTAATATCAATTTTCTCATGTTCTTTGAATTCATAATATTCATTACATCTTATAACACAGTAATATTCATTACATTCTGTACCACAATTTAATTATTCCCTAATTGATGACCATCTACCTTGTTTCCAGTTCTCTAACACTAAGAAATGACATATAAATATGTTGATTATATATTAGATATTACTATCTTGATCTTCTCTGATATATATATATATATATATACATATATATATATATATGTATATATATATATATATATGTTCAACAGTGTGATATTTAAATATAATGGTAGGGGTAATTTAGCCTTTTTTTTTTAACATTTATGCTCCTAAGTATATCTTCTATTCTTCAGATGGATACTTGGAGCCATTGTGGGAGAATTAATTTACACCTTGGAAATATTTAAACTTTGGAATATTTACACCTTGGAAATCAATAAATAGGGGTTTGACTTATTTTATTGATTGGCTAGACTTGAGGAAGGAATGGAGAATATGCCAGTAATGCAAATTAAAGTTAAAAGAATATCCTGGGTTCATTTTGTTTTAGGATGCTAAATAGTTACCACAAGACTCCTGCCCTTACATGTCTGTCAGACCCTCAGTGAGGGCCTAGAACACTTCTATCTTCTTCATGAGATGCACAATACTCTTACTTCTAGAGTAGCAGATAAATGTCAGATTATGTCCCTATATCATTCTGAACTGAATCCCTATAAAGATGGCTAGAATTTTCACATAAAAAATTTATGTGGGTAAAAATTTCAATTCTATTAGTTACATTATTTATTGAAATAATTCACTTCCATGTATTTTTTATCTGCAGTACCTATTACAGCACTTGACGTAGGGTAGATGCTAAAGACATTTCCGTAAATATCATATCACAAACCACCAAACTCCTGCTTCTAGAAAAAGAGCTCACAATTTGACAAAATTCCTGGGAAAACTGGAAAATAATATGCCAGAAACTCGGCATAGACCTACACCTCACACCCCATACCAAAATAAGGTCAAAATTAATGCCTGATTTGGACATAAAGGATGGTATCATAAACAATTTAGGAGAGCAAGGGATAATTTATCTATCATATCTTTGGAGAAGGGAAGAATTTATGACCAAAGAAGAACTAGAGAATAATATGAAAGGTAAAAAGGACAACTTTGATTACATTAAATTAGAAAGTTTCTGCACAAAAAAATCAACAGAAACAAGACTAAAAGGGAATTACAAAGCTGAGGGGAAATCTTTACAGCCGGTATTTCTGATAAAAATTTCATTTCTAAAATATATAAAGAACTGTGTCAAATTTTTAAGAATACAAGTCATCCCCAACTGATAAATGGTCAAAGAATATGAACAGACAATTTTCAGATGATGAAATTAAAACCATTTATAGTAATATGGAAAAAATGCTCCAAATCACTATTGATTAGAGATAAGCAAATTAAGACATATCTGAGATAGCATCTCATACCTCTCAGATTGGCTAAAATAATGATAAGGAAAAAAGATAATGATAAATGTTGAAGAACATGTGGAAAAATTGGGACACTAATGCATTGTTGATGGAATTGTGAAATAATACAACCATTCTGGAGACCAATTTGGAACTATGTACATAGGGCTATAACATTGTGTATAACCTTTGACCCAGTATTCTATTACTGGGTAAGTATTCCAAGGAAATCATAAAGGAGAGAAAAGGACCCACATGTGCAAAAATGCTTGAAGCAAGTCTTTTTGTGGTTACAAAGAATTGGAAAAAGAGTACATGCCCACCAATTGGGGAATGGCTGAACAAGTTGTGGTTTAAGAAGGTAATGGAATATTATTTTTCTATAATAAGTGATTAACAAGCTGATTTTAGAAAAGCCTAGAAAGATTTACATGAAATGATGCTGAGCAAAACACGTAGAACCAGGAATACATTGCACACAATATAGCAAGAATGTGCGATGATCAACTATGGAACACTTGGTTTGTCTCAGTGGTTCATCCCAATTGGCTTTGGGCAGAAATGCCATCTGCATCCAGAAAAAGAACTATGTAGATTGAATATAAATCACTTCTTTTTTATGTTTTTTTTCCTCTCCCATGGTTTTTCCCTTTTGCTCTGATTTTGCTTTCCCAACATGAGTCATGAAGTACCGTATGTTAAAACAAACAAATAAAAAAAAAAAAAAACTTAAGGTTTTAGTAGTAGTCAATAGTAGTCAATACCTGGGCTATTATGGAGGCAGAGGTCCTTCAAAGAGATATAGCGGTGACATTCTCATAAATAAGAATTTTTGTTATTATTTTTATTGAATGATTAGAGACCAGATTAGAAGAGGACTTATTATGGGAGTGTGTATGGAGGACTGGCTAACCCAAGTCTTGATCTTTATTGTAAAGGGAGTTTTATCACTGCATCTCTTGACATGATTAAAATTATAACTCCAATTAAAATTTGAAATATATATAATATACATATATATATATATATATATATATATTATATACATACATATATACACATATATATATATGTCTAGATACATATATATCACTATTATCTGTTCTCAGCAAGTACTTAACAAATGTTTGCTGAATTTAAAAGGATACCTGATCTCATTCTTGGCATCTCTATAACCTTTTCTGGGTACCAACTCTAGCTCTAAGATCTCTGGGATTTAAAAAAAAAAATTACATGGGTGGGGAGCCAGCATGGTATAGTGAAAAGAGTATTGGATTTGGAGTAAAGAAGACCTATGTTCCAAAGCAGGCTATGTGACTCTGGACAAATAACTTAGACTCCCTAATTTCATGTCTTTATCTATATAATCAGTTTAAATAATTAAAAAATGAGGTATTTTAGACATTCAAAAAAGATTATGAATACAAACATTTAAAAAGTTGTATAAATGTGATCATCATTATTATCTGTTAGGGTAAATTACTTCTCTTCTGTGAGCCTCAATTTCCTCATCTTCAAAATGAACAAAGGGTTGGGACTAGATGAACACAAAGATTCCTTTCCCATTTTAAATAAATGATGTTATGACTATAAAATATGAACTAAAAGAACAGTTCCTATAATCTTTTATCTTTCCCTTATTTCTAAAATCTGGCAAGTAAACATTATCAACAAGTATGTTATTTCTCAACCTCATCCCAGAATAGAGTTTCCTAATTTGATTTCATATATCTGCACATCCTTTCCCTATCTAGTTCTGAACAAGAGGCCCCAAGGCTTAGATGGTTCTAAAGTACTATAAATATCATTACCACATGAATCCTGGGAGAATCCTACTCTAGTTTTATAGGCCAGCTGTTTGAGTGAGTCCTTGAAAAGTATCTAAGATCTAAAGGAATAAAACTAAAATGCGGAACCTTTGTCCATTCATCCTTCATCAATGATTTTATGTCAGCCTAGGGAGACATAAAACCTAGTTTTTCACAAGGGTCAAAATTAGACAGCGTGGAAGTCAGTATTTGCTCTGGCCCCTGTTCACTTTCTTCCTGGCTTACTTCCCTGAACCCCCAGTGTGTCCTTTACTAACACCTGCTTTCCTGGCTGACCTTACCCAAGAGACCAAGTCCTTGATCAACACTTCTCTCAATCTAAGGGGGGAAAGTTGGCTACGTGTTATTTGAATGTTATTACTCATTTTGTTTTCTTTCATTTGCTCTATCTTGTGACTTTGGAAGTTATTCTAACAGGACAATCCATATTTCCTAGCTCTGACCCTGCCCTTATTTCTGGGATGTGCTAGTTCTTTGTCTCAACCTTTTCTCCAGTTCCTGATTTCGTCATCTCTTATTTTTAGAATACTCATTTCTGATTATATTTTCTTCTACAAAAGAGAACAAATTTTACACTGGAAATGAAAGAATAAAAATAAATAACAAGGAGTCAATATCTAAGAAAAATAAGGAGACAGTAAAGAGAACACCTAGATAGAATTGATGGATTCAAGTCACTTGGCCCAGATAATTATGTTGCCAGGTTCTGAAAGAATTGGTCAAAAAAAATTGCTGAGGCCTCTATCAGTATATTTCAGTCAATCAGAATGTATTTATTAAGCATCTACTTTATGCTTATACTATTTATACTTTATACTATTGTGCTATATTCTAGGAATACAAATAAAAAGAATGAAATGATCCCTAGGTGCTAATTCTCTGATACTTTGCTTAGGAGATGTAAACTAAAAAGTAAAAAGAAAAAAAAATGGGAAAAGAGAAGGGAGAGGAAGAGAAGAGATGGGAAGAGAGACTCCAAGGATATGAAGACACTCAAAATGAAGTCAGTCCTAGGCATCATGGTTTAAAAAGATTAATAATCTGAGAAACACCTAGAAAATGTCAACCAGGAGAATGGAGTATATATAGCATAAAGTTTACTTAAAGGAAAAGTGCTAGATTTGTTTTATTTCTTTCCAGAGGGCCAAACCAGAATCAATTGTTCGAAGTTGTAAAGTGCAAATTCAGACTGAAAAACATGAAAACATTTGGATGATTAGATCTATCCAAAGCAGAATAAATGAGAAGCAGTCAATTCCCATCACTTGGAAAACTTCAAGTAAAACTTTGGCTAAAATAATTATATGGATTCTTTTTGTATATACTTAGACTGGATGACCACTAAGGAATCTTCTAAGTCTCTAATTCTGTGATTCTGAAGTCCTCTTTTTTCTTCCCAATAGACATCATTCAGCTAGGATGGATAAACATTTTTCCCAGTTAATCTGGTAGGAATCAAATTCACCTGTTATAGTAGGGATTTGGCCTAAATCCCCATTGTTTATATAGAATCAGGATAAAGGAGTCCTCCCCTGGGGAAGTTATGGCAATGTTATAAATTTACCAAATCACTTATTCACTGGAAGTTTTACCTTCCTCATGTGAATATAATAATATGAGTATAATAATGTGAGTATAATATAGAATTTCTCTCATAAGATATCTTAAGGTGTTGTTCAAATGATCAGCTAATGCTACCATTATTATTATTAGAATTGCAGGTGTGAGGAATATGGAAAATAGATTTTAAGATTACCTTTGAAAATTAGTCAAGAATGGTTAGCAATAAAAAGAAGAGTTTCTAAGAACAAGCACAGCACACATTGAGAAACAAAATACATGTATTCAAAATTAGTATCTCCCTCAGTGCAAATGTATTTTTTAAAAAATAGGAAACAGTCAACAAAGTAAGCATGTTTATCACATTTGCAGGTAACACAACACAAGAAAGTATAGAGCCAATTCAATTCAATAAACATTTAGATACATTTTTGCATGCTTAGTGCCTAACTCAATGCCTGGCACACAAAGGAAAATAAAATTATTTTGCATTTGTTAACAGCAATGAAAATATAAATGCAAAACAAATCATTTCTTCCTTTCAAGGGACCTTAAAATCTACTGGAGGCAGTGCCAAGTACTGCACATATAGTAATTCTGATGGAGAGTTCCTTAATGATTGAAAAGAAAGAGGAATGGTTTTATGTGAGAGAAGCATCTAAGCTGAAGCTAGATATTTGAAGGAAGAAGAGAAGAAGGAGCCTATTCCCGGAACAGAATCAAGAATAAAAAAAACCTCTCCATAGGATGAAAGGATGGGATCAAAACTAAAATAGTAATCATAACAAAATGTTATCACTTTTTAAATACTTTATATATATTATTTCATTTTAATCATCACAATGATCAGGGAGGTAGATGATGTTATTTTCCCATGTTAAAGTTGGCAAATTTTAGGCTAAGAGAGTTTAAGGGACTTTCTCAGTCAAATAGCTAGTAAGCCTCTGAGTTAAGATAAAAATGGATCTGCCTGAGTCCACGTGCAGAACTTTATCAACAGCATCACATAGTTCCCTAGCTGTAATTTAATGTAGATGTATGTCAAGCTCTACATTTAGACAAACTATAAATTCCCTAAGGAGAGAGATTCGAGTCATGAAAATTGTCAATAGTCTCAGGTGTGGAACAATAATTAAGGAAATAATTTTTTTGATGAAGTAATCATCAATCAACTTATTTTTGGTGACCAAGTTTCTGTACTATTTTTCCAGATGTCTGCATTTTTGGAGAGGTAACATACATCTGTGCCCATCTGTGGTAGGCAGAGGGCTGGGTTATGAGTCATTTAGTCTCAAATTAATTCCCACCTCCCTCCAAATCTCAACAGATCTCCTCTGGGGAACTACAAGTCACTTAACATTCCAGTGCCCCAGTCAGGATTATGAGTTCTATCCAAATTCTCTTTACAGGAGTTAGATTGTCCTTTCACATATCCAGTCCTTCTCTACCAAAATACAAATCCCCTTTTCTATTTTCATTACAAGACAAAACTGGATAGATCTATATGGTTCAAGGGAATTTCTTAATAAACTTAATTTATAGTTCAACCCCAGGCTGGCAAATACAGAAGAAATATGTAATTTCCCTCTACTAAACATGTGGATTTAAAAAAACCTGTTTCGTGGTTCTTTTGAGTCCATAGATATTCACTTCCCATCAAGAACAATATTCATTTTTAAAAATATTTTTTAATTTATTTATTTAATTAATTAATTTTTACAATTATTTTGTGCATAAGTAATTTTTCAGCATTGACAATTGCAAAACCTTTTGTTCCAACTTTTCCCCTCCTTCACTTCCCTCTTCCTCCAGGTTAACTAATATATGTTAAATATGTTAAAGTATAAGTTAAATACAATATATGTGTATGTGTCCAAACAGTTATTTTGCTGTACAAAAAGAATTGGACTTTGAAACAGCATACAATTAGCCTATGAAGGAAATCAAAAATGTAGGCAGACAAAAATAGAGGGATTGGGAATTCTATGTAGCAGTTCATAGTCAACTCCCAGAGTTCTTTCGCTGGGTGTAGCTGGTTCCGTTCATTACTGCTCTAAACAATATTCATTTTTGAACATCAACATAGATGTGACAAAGTAATGATAGATGGGACTTCACTAACATAAGAGTAGATGCTTTTGGCTCATTCTCAGGCACATTCCCCAATGTCTGATGATGAATGCTTACTGTGCTGTAGATGTCATTCCTAATTAAATATTATTCTGGTCAGGAAAATTCATTCTTTGAAATTGGTGAAGTTAAGTCAACTTTAAATTTGGGAAAGAGTTTCAAGGTTGGTAACCTTTCTTTGGTTTGGAGATTGATCATTTGGTAGCCTTTTCTCTATTTCTACTGAAGTGATTTCTTTAAGAAAAAAAAAAAAAGGCTAGAGAAATAACCAGATAAAGAATCATACTTGTTTCCTCTGGCCATAAAGTCGAGGAAACATAGAAATAGTTATATCTGATAACCACAAGCAAATTCTATATCAGTTGATTTTGATAATTTTGCTCTGTTACAAAGAAAGGCTCAGTTCTGATGGTGAGGGCAGGGAAAGAACTGCATCTAGGAATGACTGCAGTATAAAAAAACAAATGGCATCAAAAATTATATTTTAAAAGGAAATGAGTTAGATTTGGTTACTCTAGTGACCTCACTGGCAAATAGTTTAAAAATTAAAAATAAATTAATCAAAGCAGCAAAGGGGTTTGTCCATAAAGATAAACATTCAGATTCTGATTTCCGTTAACCTGCTTATAGAAAAAAAAAAAGTGTAATATATCAATATATGGGCAGTAAGAGTTTCAGCTGTCTGCACTAACAGATGTGTTATGGGTCCTTTAATCCTCATTTTAACCATTAGAAATGGACGTCAAGCCTCATGAGAAAGAATGAAGAGGTAATTAAGGCAAGCAGATGTCTAACCATGTCGAATGGATTTCAGCCATGGAGCTTAGACATCCTGGTTGCTGGGCCTCCTAATGCCTTGTAACTGTGCCTGACTTGGCAGACTTCCAAAGACTTCTTGCTCACAAAGCCCTCCATTTCAGAGCAATGTCAACCTGTTAATTTTACAACAACTTTTAGTTTGCCTTACAAAGTTCAAGGTTTGCAGCAAGCTGAAGGCCCCCAGCTTGAGTGCTAACCACAATCCTGTGCTTCGGGACATCTAAATGAGCACTAAACCTGTTTTAGATGATTCCCAAGGACTCTGTCACATTGGATTGGAAAGTGTCCTGCTGTGCACACATCTGACTATGGCAGGAACCAAGATTCCAAGAGTTTGTCTCTTAGCCAACACTTGCCATAAAAGTTTTATTTAATGGCACCTAGTGACTGCTGGCCAACATCTTTCCATTTAAATAGAAAGATTATGCTAAGGAAATGTTTTTTATTGCCTGGTGATAACCGCATTTGGATTCTCATACCATAGATGGACAAAATACTATGAATTATTTTTATTTTTTCTTTCCTTTCAAAACTTAATGAAACTAGAAATTTCCATCATGAGTTAGATTACAAAACCATAGTTGAAAAGGAATCTTAGAGATTATCTAACCTTATCACTTCATTTTATAAATGGAGAAACTGAGCCCAAAGAGTTTAAATATTTGTCCAAAATTTCACAGGTACTAAGACTCATGATATTCATGGAGATCTTTTAATGAAAAACAGGACTTTTCAAATGGTATAAGTTTCAGATAATAAGTTGCCACTAAATATAAAAAAGTAATTACATAAACATCCTTTTTATTATTAGTTGAATATTGTAAATGGGTCAGGGAAGAACCTTGGAGTAATAGAAATAGGAGTGGCCTTGAATTCAAGAGGAAAGAAGTTAACTCCTTCCTCTGACACATAATGTATGGTTCTGTGGCCTTAACCCAATCATTTAACTTTTTGGTAACCCCAGGAAACTCTAAAAATATTTGGTTATATGAAATCTGTTAACTTCCCTTCTAGAAGGGTGAAGAGAATTTCCAAACTGGATGACCCACATGGGCTTTTCCTGACATCCCCTCAAACCTCCCCTCGAAAAAAAGTGATGAATATAAGGCCTAAAGTATTAAACAAATCAATCTGATGCCTAGTTTTAAGAGCAAAGTTGAATCATTTCAGCTCTCCAAATGAACTATAATTTCTCTACTTTTAAGATTTTCCATGTGAGAATAAGGAAGATATTGTCTTTCTCTAGCCTAACTTAAAAGAATTCACATATGATTTCTAAAGTGCTTATAAAGTTTAAAAAGAAGCATGTACTCTTGTGCACATTGAACACTATGATATAATTGCACAGACATTTCACAAAGGCATCTGATTTCAAATAGGCTGCTGCAGCATATTCTCAACAATGTCTTTTGAGCACAAAATGATACAAAAAGTATTATCAAGGCAATAGATGAGTATAAAAGGAGATGGATCTATCTTGGAATAAGACCAAGGGCCAACTGATGTGCAGGCTTAATGATGCACTGGGATCTTTGAAATGTTAAGTTCTAGGGGGTTTCCAGAGCCTTGGGATCTATCAGGGAAAAAAAACTGTACAGGATAGGACAGTATGGGGAGATTAGAAACTTTACCATTCATGGTAGCTCCATCATAATATTCAAATAGGATTATAGGTTTTAAAATAGTAAGGAATCTTAAAGATCTCAGAGGAGGTCAATATACATTTATTAAACACTTATGTACTAAGTACTGTGTTAAATTCAAAGGAAACAAAGAAAAGTTACTAGATATTAAAATGGATGAAGCACTGAGCCTGGAGGTAGAAAGACCTAAATTCGAATTTTAATTCAGATGATTACTAACTGTGTGACTTGCACAATTTACTAAATGTCTGTATAGAAGACTTCTGGTGTGAGACAATTCTTCACCAAAGCAAAGAAGAGAGAGACAGAGTGACAGACAGAGAGGAAGACAGAGTGACAGACAGGAAAACAGAGAGGAAGACAGAAAAAGAAAGAGAGAGGGAGAGCGAGAGGGAGAGAAAGCAGGAGGGAGGAAGGGAGAGAAGTAGAGAGAGAGAAGGAGACAGAGACTGAGATGAAGACAGAGACAGGAAAACGAAGACAAAGAAAGGAAGATAGAGACAGAGTGAGACAGATAAAGAGATTCACAGAGAGCCAGATACAGAGAAACAGAGAGAGAGAGAGAATCTCAGAGAAAGTATTGGGATGGGAGTGGGGACAGGGGAAGGGAAGAGAAGAGAAGGGTTTCTCAGTCTTAGAGTGATACCCTGAAGCTACCTTGAGGGAAAATGGAAAGCTTAGATACAAGGTTGAAGGGCAAACATAATATTCCAGATATGGGGGCCAGCAAGTACAAAGCAGAGTCAGAAGACAAATTGCTACAAAACCAAGCACAGTTTTTAATAAACAGGTATTTAATATATGTTGATGGATTGATTCTTAGTGTAAAGAACAGCAAGTAAGCAGGGTAACAAGATCATAGAGTATGTAGAGAAGACTAAAATGATTACTGGGAAGGCAGGGAAAAACAGGTTGCAAGGGCTTTAGATGAGACTTCTAGGATTGTAAAATCATAGAACCACATCTGTGAGAGCCCTTTCCCCCCAACTAATCCAGGCCTCTTGTTTTACAAATGAGGAAACTGATGTAAGTGACTTCGCAAGACCAGAAAACTAAGGTCCAGAATGAAGAAATAACCCCTGTCCCTAGATCAAACAGGTAACCAATAGTAGGTCCCAAAATTCAGATATGTGAAAATGCAGTGTTATTTTCACAATATTACACCATACCTCATTCTCCCTCATGCACATCTCCTTCTCTCTATTTGATTATACAAGCTTTAAGAATAGGATCCATGATATATATGTCTTTCTGTGACCAATACCTAGCTCAATGAATATAGTAGACATTTTATAAATAAATGTTTGTTGCCATTGTTATATCTTCTCATACATTTACTACAATCTGTGTACTAAATTTCTTGAAAATCATTGTACTAATATAGCTTATTACCAAGATTTAAAGGTTATATGAAAATAAAAAGGGTCTTTGATTATATCAGTTTAAGAAACTCTTCATCAAAGCAGATTCCATCCACAGATACTTTTGTGTACCAGCCCCAAGTGGTTGCTAAGGTAACAGTGATCAAGGATTAAAGATATAAAGAGCCTGACTTCAAGGCTCTATTCACTAGGACATGGTATGATTATGAATTTAAACACACTACTTATGAAATTATTTCTCTTCTATAATTCTTTTTGGTGTATTTTTCTTTTAAAGAAAATTATGTTACTGACCTCACTTAAGTTTATAAAATGTTTTGACAATCCTGTTTCTCAAGGATTAAAATGATTGAATGATTGAAATGATTAAAAGAGGGGCCTTAGGATATTATGATATCTGATTAACTAATTGAGAGATGTGGCTAAGAATCAAAACTCCAGTAGATCTATATGCAACATAAGCATCTTTCCCCATCCTATGTAACTCTAATCTCTATCTTCCCATAAATTCTCCACAAGGGATACAGCCTTAGTGATGGAGGCTTTTTGTTACATAGAAAATAATGGAGCATATGAGCTATCCATTTGCCATGCCTCATTCTTATTACATTGGAAATTCATCTGTTACTATCATACATTTATCTGGTGAGATCTTTGACAATATTTTTGCAATGCATTATAGCTTATCTACAGCTAACCATGCATCTCTCCATTGACCATGAGATGATTTTTTCAATCACATTTTTTTCAGAAACTATGTTATCTGTGAATTATAGCTATGTAACATCATTAGGAAAATTGTTGTGGTTCAGTGGTTCAGTCAGTTGTGACCTCATTCAGGGTTTTCTTGGCAAAGATACAAAAATAAATTGCCATTTCCTTCCCCAGCTCATTTTGCAGATAAAAAAAACTGAGGCAAATTGGGTTAAATGACTTGCCCATGGTCATGTAGCTAGTAAGTATCTGGGGCTGGATTTAAACTCAGGAATCTTCCTGACTCTAAGCCCAGCATTCTATGCATTGTACCACCTTTCTTTTTCTTTAGCTCTAGA